>NC_047028.1:31926673-32226673 GCF_902652985.1 Pecten maximus
TCCAGTAATGATTTACGTTTGCATTCAGATATTAGGAACCTATGTATTCGAAACACAAATATGCTATGTCTTTAGAAAATCAATAGCATTCATCTAATTAGCTTAGCAATGCGATAAAAACATACCTTCAAACAAACGAACTTGTGGTGATTGATATCGGAGGAGTTGAGTTGTGAGTGGGGTCTCCCACACACCTTCACTCACCACAAGCACTTTTTTAAGTCATTTTTAGGTTTCTGGAAATGGTACATGTAGATGAATACAACATTGTTCCCCAATCTTTCATGGTACTGACTGTCACTGTTGCCAGTTCCCCACAAACACGTTTTCACCATTTTCTGTTTACATACTATATATTCTCATGCTGTTCAACTCTGGTATGACAAGTTGACTGATGTAATGGCCGACAATCAAGCTCGTTTTCTGATTGGCTAGATTTCCATAGTGACCACATTGCTAACAACAACATCGAAGGGTCAGTTGTTGATGGCTCGATGAAAAACTTTCATAAAAACTTGCGTTTGCATGCATGTAAGTGAGAAAAATAATCAAACATGAGTCAGTGTCCTGAAAACAAGGATATCTCAACCCTCATGTAAGAGTTCGGCTGGCCAGCACTCAGCAAGCCTCGTGCTGACTGGCCAAACTCTTACACTCTGACTAGAGATATCCCTGTCCATGGGACAGGCCCAATTTGTTTGATTCTACCTGTTAAACTTAGAGGGTGGGTGTATTACAGGAAATTGAAATATGTCTTATGTCCATTACTGGTCAGATGCAATGTGTAATTTTGATATTGATGGACTTGGACTTAAAGCTGAGCAAATATGAGTGTTTTAAGTTTTTGTCTAATCGTCTTGTACAGTGAAATTAATGCTACTACTTTGGGAAATGAACTATTATGAATGTGTGATTCGGGTATTAGATACTTTGCTCACTTACAAATTTCAAATCATCTATATAATTCATGTACAAGTGCTGTGTATAGCTGTTAAGAATTTAGGGAGTGATTTTGAATATTAGATAATTTGAGAAACCAGTTTCATATACCCCCTATATAATGTATAAGCTGACTTAAAATATTTCAGTTCTGGGTACATTTGACACAATTTTATGTTACATTTATAGTACATGTCTTTACCAATGATAACAAATTTGTGTTAGGGATAACTTTTATCACCATTTTTTCACTAACACATATTGGTATATTCTTTACTCTGATTTGTTCCTAAACAGGGCCTTAGTGGAAAAGGACAGCAAGGAGCTAGAAAAAGCGGCCATCGCTCTGTCTGAGAGGAAGGCAGTCCAGCTTATCATGGAAGAACTTGTACTTGATGTAGGTCACTGTGACCTTTAAATAAATGGCTAGGTTCTATGTGAAATGTGTAATTAAGGATTGATTGTCAATTTTGTTGCTTGCATGGACTGATGAAGGGATGTGAACCTCATGCAAATAAAGTGAACTGCGAAATTCATGTACCATTTACATGAGGTTCACTTCCCTTCATCAGTCAATGCAAGCAACAAATGACAATCAATCCTTATATTTATGTTAACCAAATTAAAATCCCCGCTGCAAGATTGCAAAATTCAGTCACAACGATATGGCGCCACTTTGTAGTATTGTTACATACTTATCGTACATGTGTGCAGCTACTCTCTTCGCCAAAGCAACACAAAATACACTTCCAAACATATTTTGCGTATCTTATTGCGATCTTCTTTTGTCTGGCGTCCATCGTGCTTCCTAAACAATTTACATTTTCAATTTCTTCTGAATTACCAACAGGCCCAGAGACCTGATATTGGGTCTGTTGTATGCTGGGATGAAGGGCTACCGAGTTTGTTCAAATAAATTACCTTGACTCAAGGTCACAAGGGTCAAATATGCTAAAATCTTCAAATGACTCCTTCTTGATAACCAAAAGGCCCAGAGACCCAATGCTAGGTCTGTAGCATGCTGGAATAAAGGGCTACCAAGTTTGTTAAAATAGATGACCTTGACATTCCTCCAAGGTCACAGGGGTCAAATATGCTAAAATCTTTAAATATCCTCTTCTTGTTTAGTGACCAATTGACAGTCATAAACAGCAGATAAAAAACTATAACAACTAGGGTCTGTTCAAATAACTTTTTCTGTCCATCTCACCATGACAACATGATCTTTCAGCTGCCAAAATTCTAATCTAAAACAAAATCTAAACATATAAATGAAATTACAAAATTAGAACGAATCCGAAGTAAAATCAACTGTGTTACATTGATTAAATTCTCTATTGACAGGTGACAGCTGACATGACTCGGGAGGCAGTAGATGAACAGAAACACACATATGGCATGGTCAGGAATATGGCCTTCAAGGAAGTCATGAACAGAACTGAGGTACCTAGCAATTAAATTGTAAACTGTCGTCCATTTTATTTCATTTAGTTTAAACAATATTTTTATTCAATATTTACATGTCATATATATGATACATAATAATAAAAGGATTCAGAAAAAAGTATGAAAATATGTCTCCTTAAATAATAGATTGGCGGGTGACAACACTGTATAGCCATTTATTAGTCAAATAGTATAACTTAAAAACAAAACTATTGAGAGAGAGAGATAGAGGGAGAGAGAGGGGGGAGAGAGAGAGAGAGAGAGAGAGAGAGAGAGATGTAATGGGACCTAGTGATACTATAGGTACTACATAAGCAAAATGACATAATAAAACATAGTAATATAATGTAAATATACAGCACTAGTGACCTCTTGGGACTCGTAAAATGGCACTATTAATTTAAAAAACGTTTGGTTTTTAAAATATAATTTATTTCATTTTCAGTGCATGGGTCTCTATAGATTCACCTATCTCTGCCTATGAGTCATTTTGACCTAGCTCCGCCTTCTCTTTCATGTTAGCTGTGTTTGCTTTGAAATGTTTCTACCTATGGCCTATAGACATAAAATGCTGTGAAAAAAACCCCAGCAAAAAACATTTTTGATTTTTCATTATTGCAGGCTATAGTTCTGGGAGAGGATCAGGGGAGACAACCCAATGACCAAGGATATAGTATGGTGACAAAGACGTTCTTCGGATACCAACAACAAAGGAACAGACAAAGGTAGGAGTAGGAGATTTGATTTTATTACATTTTTACCAGTGAAATATCAAAAATTATTCATTCTATAAAAGTGATATTGTTCACTAGTGAAAAATATCGTATTTTTCACTAGTGAAAAATATCACTTTTGCTGATTTGACCAATCAAATTAATGATTAGAAAATACAAAAATAATTGACCAATCAGAAAGCCCGACATATATGTCAGCACCTGGACAGGGGGAACTACTTTTTTTGTTTACAAATTATCGCTGTAGGCCTAGTTAGCATACGGGGTAGGTTTTTCGTTGATTAAAAATGTAATAAACAGGATATCTAACAGTGTCTTCAGTAATACCAAATATATTTCACTCGTGGGGCTAATATTTTGATATTTTTCGTGAAAAATATCAAAATATTAGCCCCACGAGTGAAATATATTTGGTATTACTGAAGACACTGTTAGATATCCTCTATACATTGTACAGGCAGATCTAGATCGGCTTTGTTAGATTTTGATGTTTATAAATAAATTTGCTTTAGAACTGTCTGTAAATGTGTGAACATCATCACATATTTGTTATCACTGTACATGTGTTAGTTTCTCTTGGTCTTGATGTCAACATTTGAAAAAAAATACAGATACAAAATATGGGTGTCCGGAGATCATCTTGGTTATATAATGAAAACAGATAGAAAAATTCTGTTTCCATTTAAATTTTAGAAGATATTTGTTTGGAAACACACCTATATCATAGTATGTTATGTGACTAGGATGGAGCTGTGGGGCCATTCACAGCCATTCACAGCCAAGGCAGCACCACAACGCATCAAAAAGAAAAAACCTGAAAAAAAGAAGAAAGAAGAAGTGGTGGAAGAAGAAGGGGATAAGTATGTCACTTATTTTGTTGTCTTGATGCGGTGTATTATCAATAATGAATAACAATTTTACGAGTGATTATATTTTATCTTAACTATTTATTTCATTTTGAAACAACAAGAAATTTAATCAGTTAACTTTTTCCCTTTTTTTCCCAAATACTTTTTTATGTTGTCTTGTTTCTGGTTGGATTTAGTATGTTTTCAATCTCTTAATTAATTCTATATTCTTGAATTACTTATTGTATAGATTAATTACATAAACATCTGTTAGCATGAGTAGTAATTTTTGGATGGAATTATTTCACTTGCAAACTGGGATTTGCCTTGTGTTAATTTGCAATATCATACATATTTTATATGATTATTTAAGCATTGAACTGTTTTCAGTTGGCATTTATGAGCAATATGAATGCCAACTGGACATAGGCAAATTTAATGAAGCGCGTTAGCAGACGACAAACAAATTTGAAGCTAGGTGGCATTTTTTATTTAATTTAAGTTTAATGCAATCAATTAAATCTAGAAACTTATATTTTTTTTTAATTTTATTTCTTAATTTGTTTTTTTCATGTTTAATGTTCAATATTATACAGTTAAAAAATAAAGTCTCGTCAGATAGTGGTTTAGCGTACAAGGGGAGGTAACCTCAATTTGTTTACATTACTGTCTACTATAAATATTCATACGCTATATTGGCAGTCATGAGGTGGTAATGCCCAAGTACAATTGGTAAGGTTATATAGTGGCAATGCTATAAAGTGGTAAATATATATATATATATATATATATACTCTTGTGAGTACTTTTACTAGTTCGAAGCTCTTCAGTTGAGTTTTAAATGAAGCATATAATAACACTACTTAGAGACTGTTTTCATATTGCTGTGTTGTTTTTCCTATGAACAGTAAAACCCAACTTATTCCAACCTGCATTCCTTGAATACCCCCTTTTCGCTGAAATGTTCTCTTTGTCCGACTGCATCCTTATATATCATTTGTAAATTAACCTCCAATTACCAAAAAAGTAGATAATTACCTGTGTCAGACATGGCTGGAGTGGACGTTGGGGTAGAGTGGTCAATCTCGTATGTGTTGATACAGGTGTCAGGTCCAGACAGTAGATAATTACCTGTGTCAGACATGGCTGGAGTGGACCTCCGGGTAGAGTGGTCAATCTCACACGTGTTGATACAGGTGTCAGGTCCAGACTGTAGATAATTACCTGTGTCAGACATGGCTGGAGTGGACGTTGGGGTAGAGTGGTCAATCTCACATGTGTTGATACAGGTGTTGGGTCCAGACTGTAGATAATTACCTGTGTCAGACATGGCTGGAGTGGACCTCAGGGTAGAGTGGTCAATCTCACATGTGTTGATACAGGTGTCAGGTCCAGACAGTAGATAATTACCTGTGTCAGACATGGCTGGAGTGGACCTCAGGGTAGAGTGGTCAATCTCACATGTGTTGATACAGGTGTCAGGTCCAGACAGTAGATAATTACCTGTGTCAGACATGGCTGGAGTGGACATTGGGGTAGAGTGGTCAATCTCACATGTGTTGATACAGGTGTCAGGTCCAGACTGTAGATAATTACCTGTGTCAGACATGGCTGGAGTGGACCTCAGGGTAGAGTGGTCAATCTCACCTGTGTTGATATAGGTGTCAGGTCCACACAGTAGATAATTACCTGTGTCAGACATGGCTGGAGTGGACCTCAGGGTAGAGTGGTCAATCTCACCTGTGTTGATATAGGTGTCCGGTCCACACAGTAGATAATTAATGGTGTCATGATTACATACATACACTTCCTAGTTTTAAGTATTTATTATTAAGTGCCAATTATACTTGTTGATTTACTTTCTCATAATTGTATTATTGTTTGTTGACATGATAACTTCCAGTCGCTGCATGTATAAACCAAATTACATTTCGGTGTAAACCCAAATTATCAAATGGCAATATGATCCAGAATTTGAAGTCAAGGAATTTTTGTTAAATCTCAAATGACCTGGGCCCAGTTGTTCAAAAGGTGATTAGCTTAATCACTTGATTAGTGAAAAATTCATTTCTCATTTGTTGCAAAACCTGTGAGTATATCATCTTTAAATTATGCCAGTTGGAAGAGAATTAAGAATTACAGAATTTCATTAAGTTTTGTCAAGTTAGTTTTACCAGAAATTATTATATCAGGATTTGAAAAACGTTGTTAAAATGTGATTAGCCTAATCACCTTTCGAACAACTGGGCCCTGTTGTCCAACTTTTAAAATTGCATGTTTATCTATTTTTCTTTGTGCTGATACATGGGAATAACAAGAAAACTTGCACATTTGAAGGACAAGATAAATTTCAAAAGATTAAACGATTTATTGAAGATTTTCTGATTTTTGAATGTTTTTTTGTACTGTATGGTCCCTTGGGTTTGGTGCAAGTTGAGTGTTACTGTGTGTATTATATACAATTAATAAAACAAAACTGTTTGAAGATTTAATAACTGTGTCCCCTAATTAAGACAAACTACAAACATACATTTGTTTGCATTTGTGATTGTATCTAGTTGTCCATAATGCTTCTTAGTTTTATTCAGCACTTGTTGAGAAAACTCAACAGATATTGTTAAGCAAACAGTTGTTTGTTAAAAAGTGTTCAAAGTGTAACCATCATGGCGAATATATATTTCAGGTTTCATTGAGATTATTTAGACTTTAATACAGACCAGAGATAATAAACACTAAACTATGTTAACTTGGTCATCTTACTCCTATATTATGGCTTTTATCAGCACTTGCATAATTTTATACTTACGGAAGGAATCATACATCTACATCAGTCTGTACTTGCTGATATCTTGGTTGTTTGAATGTTTTTCACTTACTCGGTATATTGTAGAATACAGGTCATCATTAACAGTCTGTTGATTAAGTGTGCTCTGAAATATTTTTTTATACCTTTATAGTACGTATACAGAATAGAAAATTAATTTTGTGGATCATCATAATCCAGATAATCAAGTTTCCATGAGTATAATTATAAAGTGACAATCTAATGATCTGTACACATACACCATTTATCACAGTACAAAAGCTTTCCATAGATCCTAGTTGTCTAATTTTTTTTCCAATTAAATATCAATGACAATTTGAAGAAGGGTGGTAATTTTTTTAACTTGTAAATGAGTATTTTTAGGTCATCTGACCCAAAGTTGATCATTGTATTTCATCCGCCGTCATCCGCCATCCCCTGTGCACTGTCTGCCATCCACCGTGCATAAACTTTTCATCTTTCAAACTTCTTCTAAAGTTCAAACGCTGGGACTGAGCTCTCACTTGCCTTGGATGATCCTGGGATGATCCTGAGATGGCTCTGGGATGATCTTTGGATGATCCTGAGATGGCCCTAGGATGATCCTGAGATGATCCTGAGATGATCCTGAGATGATCCTGGGATGATCCTGGGATGGCCCTGGGATGATCTTTGGATGATCCTGGAATGGCCCTAGGATGATCATGAGATGATCCTGAGATGATCTTTGGATGATCCTGGGATGGCCCTGGGATGATCTTTGGATGATCCTGGGATGGCCCTGGGATGATCTTTGGATGATCCTGGGATGATCCTGAGATGGCCCTGGGATGATCTTTGGATGATCCTGGGATGGCCCTAGGATGATCCTGAAATGATCCTGAGATGATCTTTGGATGATCCTGAGATGATCCTGGGACGATCTTTGGATGATCCTGGGATGATCCTGAGATTGCCCTGGGATGATCTTTGGATGCTCCTGGGATAGCCCTAGGATGATCCTGAGATGGCCCTGGGATGGTCCTGACCAGGTGCTATTTTTTACGGTTGATACAAATTCATCATAACTGTCATTTTGAAAAACACATTTTAAACTTGTCGAGTTTTGTTGGAATGTTAAGGAAGGGGAGCCAACAAAGTGTTGTTATGTTTGGACTCATAAAAAGTGTAACAAAGCAGTCACGGTGGCCATTTTGTAACATGATTGCGCAATCATAGTTTTCCTGCACAACACCTATTACAAATTTCAAAGTTCAACCTGTAGGATTAAGCTCTAACTTACCTGAAATGATCCCAAGATAGTCCTGACCAAGAATTGCCATTTTTTTGGTCAGTCCAAAATCTAAGATGGCAGCCATGGCCGCCATCTTGAAAACACATTTTAAACTTCTCCAATTCCCATTGTACCATAATGAGCTGAAAATTGAGAGGGATATTATAGGGGAACCAACAAAGTGTCCTGAACAACACATATTTCAAACTTCTCAAGTTTCACCGGTGGGATTAGTTCTGATTTAACTTAAATGATCCTGAAATAGTCCTGACCAAGTCACTTATTTTTTGGGTCAGTCTGAAATCCAAGATGACCGCCATGGCAGCCATGTATACTACAATAGTACAAGGGACTTGACCATTAAAGGCCCTTGGGCCTTTTGTTTCTGTTTGTGTCAAAATATGATATAAAAGTTTCTGTTCAGTTGTCAGTAAGTTTGGAGTTGAAAACATTTAATTTTGATATTGCGTCAAACTTTTGTTTGATATAATAATCCAACAGAAGATTATTGAATGTCACATTTGTAACATATACCACAGAAAACAAATGCTGGAATTTGGTGTGTAATGTGTAGTCACATAATTCACTTGTTTGATGATTTGGCAGAGTGAGGCGATTTTGAGCAAGAGGTAAAGTATTTGTTGTCATAGCTAGACATATTTTATAGTGGGTTATTTCCCATGTTTTATTTTTAAAATATTATATATATCTATATATATATATAATATATAAGAGGAAGATAAATCAGATATAGTCACTGTAAGTATTTATAGGAATTTGCAAGAAAACAATATGCATTTAGTTAAAACATTTAATGGTGTTAATTTCAATCCTTTTGATTTAATTATTTCATATTATACTTATAGTGTAGATTTTGCAATATTTTTTTTATACCCTCACTGTTTTATGGGGTTGGGGCTTATAGTGTTATCTGTCTCCATTTATCTTTTCATGTTCTGTTGTGGTCAGTCATCCGTCCGTCCGTCCGTCCGTCATTTCGTATCACCGTCCAGCCGTCTGTCTGCTAGTCTGTCCTTCAGCAGTTTTATTTCTGTGCAATAACTATCCTTGTTTCCTTGGGTCAATGTAACTCAAACTTCATACAGGGCTTTCTTGTTGTAAATGCTTACTTGTGATTGCTTTATTGTGTCAAAGGTCAAAGGTCAGGGTCACTTGCTAGATATAGAAAATTAGTTTCCATGGAATAACTTCACTTTGCTTTCACCAATCAAGCTGAAACTTCAGTTTCTTTTGCCAATCAAGCTGATCTAAAACCTAAAGTCAAGGTTACTAAAAATACAGCCCAAAATATATATACTATTAAAAAGTGTAAGGCCCTGTACAGAAGTTCAAACTTTATAAAATTTCACATGATAAGACAATGAGAAATGCTGAAGCACATTATGGGCTTAAAAACTTCCTTAAGGTCAAGATCAAGGTCGCTGTTACTAAAATACATCTAGAAATATACTTTAAAGTACATCATATAAGGCCCTTACAGAAGGCAAAATGTTCTGAAATATCACATGCATGATGATAACACATGATGATAACGCTATGAAATACAGATGTGCGATTGGAATTTAGAAAGTTGCTAATGTTGAGGGCAAGGACAAAGTGTAATTTGTATATTTTCAGCATATAAGTTGTATAACTCTATTTATTACATTTTTACCAGTGAAATATCAAAAATTACTAGTGAAAAATATCACTTTTGGTGATTTGACCAATCAAATTAATGATTAGAAAATACCAAAATAATTGACCAATCAGAAAGCCCGACATATATATCAGCACATGGACAGGAGAAACTACTTTTTTTGTTTACAAATTATCGCTGTAGTCCTAGTTAGCATATGGGGTAGGGTTTTCGTTGATAAAAAATGTAATAAACAGAATATCTAACAGTGTCTTCAGTAATACCAAATATATTTCACTCGTGTGGCTAATATTTTGATATTTTTCACTCGTGCTGCGCACTCATGAAAAATATTAAAAATATTAGCCCCACTCGTGAAATATATTTGGTATTACTGAAGACACTGTTAGATATCCTCTATATATGTGAGTGTATGACTTGGGTTAAGTTCAGGATTGGTGTAGACATACATTGAGGGTCCCTCACTAACATGTCAGTTATATAATCTAGTTTTACCACTAGTTTTTATTAATCGATTAATTTACAGCATGAATTTAGCTAGTTCAGAAATAGATGTATAATAGCTATTGCAGTGTGTCCAATATGGTTGAGTACAGCACCGTCAATTGCATTTCAGCTTATCTTCACAGGTACCTGTAAAGTGCAAAACGAAAGCAAAACGAAACGGAATGAAATCAAACGCAACGATATGAAATCAAGTGAAAGGAAACAAAATCAAACCAAGCTAAAAAGGAAACATTGAAAAAATATTAGACAGTACATTGGCCTAAGTGTCCCATTCTCATTGAGTAAAAACAACAAACAGGAAAGAATAAATTTATTGCAATATTCACTCAGTTATTTAAATATGAAATGACTCTAATCAGAATATATGCTTAGTCAATAATTTATAGGAATGCAAATGGTTTAGTACAAAAATTAAACATTTGATGTTACCAAAAATAATCACAACTTTACTGGGAAAATATCTTTTTACCAATAACAGCATAATCATTGACTATACATGTATATACAGTATTTCTTACCCACCTACTAATTCATAATCACTGATTACCTATTAGATTCACTTTCAAAATGAAGGGACATTACTCTTACAAAAACATATTTGCTTTTCACTCATTAGTTAACGGTAGTTATGTCCCCCAAACAAAGTGGGAGGACGTATTGTGTTTGCTCCATTTCTTCTTCTTCTTTGGCTTTCTTCTATCTTTCCGTGGTGAACCGATTTCCTCCTAAACTACTTGACGGATACTAATGAAACTTCACATGAGTATTTGTTGGGGGCAGAAGGTGTGCATGTCTGTTAAAGAAATTCCAAAATGGCCGCCATTTTCTGGCCTCTGATTGGTCGAAATTTAGATATTGTTCGATTTTGGTGAAAATTGGTACATAGGGGTATTGAAGAAGCATTAAACAACATAATAATAAGTAAGATGCGGTTACTTGATATTGATTTTCATTGATGTAACATTTAACATATTGACATAAAACCACAATACACATATACAATACTATATTACACTCTTCCATTAGCATAATTTATAACTGTTGGGGTAGTTTGGAGGACATTATAGTAACGGCCACCATTACAATTAGTACTTGTTCAACTTGCTTTAAGCGTTATTTTAAGCATGTTAAGCTTTATTATTTAATGCATGTCTGACCTAGGGTTTAGGTGAAAAGAACAAGTAAATCTTAGGAAAATCTCTGAGCAAAACTGTCATTATATTCCTTTTTCAACCATAGGAAATATTAATCCACTTAACTAATCATTGACAAGTACTTAAATATTGTCTAAAACATATCTTGAATTTTTCACAGTTCATCAAAGTTGCAGAAATGGAGTCGTCCTCTAATGCTTCCATTCTGTCCACACTCCCGACCAGCAATACAGAAACAATGCATTTAGTCGGCGTTTTTATACAAATCACTTCTTTCAAGTACAACAATTTTCCTTAAACTCTCAGTTTTCACGGTCAGATACACACTTGGCTTTCCTTCCATAAAAGGAGTTGCCTACAATCGCCTCTGTCACGTGATTTTAGATTGAACGTGCACCAAGACACTTTGCGATTTGCATGCCTATAAATCGTGGACTTAAATAGAGTAACTGAATGACTTTTGCGATAAATTTATCCTTTCCTGTGTGTTGTGTTACACCGATGAGAATGGGACACTTAGGCCTTCAATGTACAGTCTAATATTTTTTTCATTTTATAGTGTTACATTTTTCGTTTTGTTTGATTTCGTTTTGCTTTCGTTTCGCACTTTACACCTACCCTATCTACACACATATGCTAGCTGTGCTGATGTATGGATCCATGGCTTTGTTTGGGTAAACAGCATGTACAAGTATTGGTTCGGTTCCATTTGTAAACATCAGCATTTTATATCAGGAACAGCACTGCATTCTTACCAATACTAGGAATGTTTTTCAATTTAAAGTATAAACAAAGGAATAAAACCAGCCAATTCAGAATTCAATTTTGGAAATTTTTCATTTCTCAGTCAGAAAAAAGGGTAGTTTTGATTTTCTTTGTTTATATTTTCTTTGTTTCATTTCTGTTCTGTCTCCATCTAATATTGTAATATCTGGCTTTTAGTTCTTCCTTCTAAAGACAGTTTGTTCATTCAGACAAAAGACAATGATTTTGTAAATAACAGGAGACATGATTAGGTGATTATTAAGGAATACAGTCATGTATGTACTAAATTAAAATATCAATTCACTATCATTTTCAGGTATGAATTCAGCAGTCATGTAATTATATATCAATAGTTATTATAAGCCAAAAACTGCCAGGCCAGCTGCTTTTGGGATTCGTCTCGGTAACATGATTACTGTTAGTCCTGGTTACCATGGCAATTATATATATACCGGTCATAGAAAGAGTCAAAGTGACTATTTATAGTTTGATAGTCATGATAAAAGTAACCATGGTTACATGTTACAGGGACGACGATGAGGACCCAGACATTGTAGTACTAGAATATCATCATATAATTCCAGTAGATATTAGGATGTACGAACCAGTACGCACTGACACCCCAGACGTCAAACATAACAAACGCATCTATCAGACTTATATGACCAAAGAAGTGGAATACTGGGCAGTGAGTACAGAAATTCAATTTTTTCTTTCTGAACAATTAATTCTAAACATAGTTGTGATATATATCATCCACAGTTTGTTTTCTGTCAATACCATACAAAAGGTGCTAAACTTTACTAATACTGTAAAAGTGGATATTTTCGCGTGTGGAAATTTTCGCTTAGCCAGCTTCCAAAGTGTTCGCGGTGTGGATATTTTCGCGCCGTCAAGATGTTTTTGCGCTAACTTGTATCTTTTATATTTAGTATTTTTATGTCTTAATATATTTTCGTGTGTGGAAATTTTCGCGGAGATTTACTGATAGCAAAATAAGCGAAAATTTCCACACCGCGAATATTTCCACTTTTACAGTAGTTTATGCAGGGAAATCATATTTTGATAGAAATGATTAAATAATTTTAGAATTATGAGGGCAAAACTACACTGTCTACTACATGTATTTATTTATGAACTGTTTTTTTACATCGTAAATACATAGAAGATAATTATATGTTTAAGTTTCAGGTGACGGTTTAGGCCCTGCATGGGCCTCTTGTTTTCATTGTAACATTTTAATGAAAAAAGGTATTTGTTATTGACAGAGGGTAGAGGCAACCTTGAATCGTATCAATCTGCCTAAAAGGTGTGGAGGAGTGCTCTCCATGGCTCGGTCTCCAAATCAACGTTTCCTAGCAGTGGGAACCATTCACGGTATATATGAAGATTGTCATTGTAATAATCTCCGTTGATTTGAATAGTAATATTATATTAGCCCACTTTGCTCTGAATTATTATGGTAAATCATGATTATTCATTCACTGTACATGAACATTGTTTTCTATGGAAAATATTTGGATGACAATTGCATTAGTTCATCTTCATGCTTAATTGAAAATTTGACAATGAGAAAGTGCAAAATATTGTAACTGAACTGTAATCCTCTAAAAGGGAGGTTGAAGGAAATGTTGGGTCCTGCTCGCAGTCATAGAGAGAATATTATATATGCATTGTATTCATTTTTATGTGGCAGTTGAAGGTCAAGGTCACTAATAGTTACATGTACCTTGAATACGTGTCATAACTTTATTTACAGTGCCATTACCTGTTAACTTTTGGATCGCTCCACCCCTGCCTATTTCCCTCCCAAGTTTTTAAGACCTTTAAGATTACATGTCACAGGGGCCTGTAGTCATTTTTTATATGCTCATCTTATGTACCACAGGGACTTGATAATATGTTGTAGGGGACTGTATGATCTATGACACATGGACCGTGCCATGGAGACCCATTAAAGTCATAGTAAATAACCAGGGAGGAAACGACCCCATCTTGTACATAGCTTGGAGCCTGGACAACTCTCGTGTTATCACAACTACTGCATCGGTTAGTATACATTGTACTTTGACCTAAGTTTGTCAGGGCTCTATCTTCTACACTTCTTTTTAGCCCACCATCATCAGATGGTGGGCTATTCAAATCGCCCTGCGTCCGTGGTCCGTGGTCCGGCCGTCCCTCCGTCCGTCCGTCCCTCCCTCCGTAAACAATTCTTGTTATCGCTATTTCTCAGAAAGTGCTGAAGGGATCTTTCTCAAATTTCACATGTAGGTTCCTCTTGGTGCCTAGTTATGCATATTGCATTTTGAGACCGATCGGAAAACAACATGGCCGACAGGCAGCCATCTTGGATTTTGACAAGTGAAGTTTGTTATCGCTATTTCTCAGAAAGCACTAAAGGGATCTTTCTCAAATTTCACATGTAGGTTCCTCTTGGTGCCTAGTTATGCATATTGCATTTTGAGACCAATCGGAAAACAACATGGCCAACAGGCAGCCATCTTGGATTTTGACAAGTGAAGTTTGTTATCGCTATTTCTCAGAAACTATTGAAGGGATCTTTCTCAAATTTCATATGTAGGTTCCCCTTGGTGCCTAGTTATGCATATTGCATTTTGAGACCGATCGGAAAACAACATGGCCGACAGGCAGCCATCTTGGATTTTGACAATTGAAGTTTGTTATGGTTATTTCTCAGAAAGTATTGAAGGGATCTTTCTCAAATTTCATATGTAGGTTCCCCTCGGTGCCTAGTTATGCATATTGCATTTTGAGACCAATCGGAAAACAACATGGCCGAGAGGCAGCCATCTTGGATTTTGACAAGTGAAGTTTGTTATCGCTATTTCTCAGAAAGTATTGAAGGGATCTTTCTCAAATTTCACATGTAGGTTCCTCTTGGTGCCTAGTTATGCATATTGCATTTTGAGACCGATCGGAAAACAACATGGCCGACAGGCAGCCATCTTGGATTTTGACAAGTGAAGTTTGTTATCGCTATTTCTCAGAAAGTATTGAAGGGATCTTTCCCAAATTTCATATGTAGGTTCCCTTCGGTGCCTAGTTATGCATATTGCATTTTGAGACCGATCGGAAAACAACATGGCCTACAGGCAGCCATCTCGGATTTTGACAAGTGAAGTTTGTTATCGCTATTTCTCAGAAAGTAATGAAGGGATCATTCTCAAATTTAATATGTAGGTTCCTCTTGGTGCTTAGTTATGCATATTGCATTTTGAGACCGATTGGAAAACAACATGGCCGACAGGCAGCCATCTTGGATTTTGACAATTGAAGATTGTTATCGCTATTTCTCATAAAGTACTGAAGGGATCTTTCTCAAATTTCATATGTAGGTTCCTCTTGGTTTCTTATTATTCATATTGCATTTTGAGACCGATCAGAAAACAACATGGCCGAGAGGCAGCCATCTTTGATTTTGACTATTGAAGTTTGTTATCGCTATTTCTCAGAAATTGCTGAAAGGATCTTTCTCAAATTTCATATGTAGGTTCCCCTTGGTCCCTGGTATTGCATTTTTGGACCAAGCTGAAAACAACATGGCCGACAGACAGCCATTATCGCTAAATCTTAAATTTGTTATATAGGTTCCCTTTGTTTGAAAACTACTAGAGGGCTGTTTCTGAATTTACACAGATTAGTAAGACTTAGAGGAAGGGAAAAGTATAGAAAAGATCAATCTGACATGGAACCTATAAAGATCATTCAATGGTGGGCGCCAAGATCCCTCTGGGATCTCTTGTTATGTAGTTGAATTGAACTGGGCTGAACCTGGTAACTAAGGTAGCTTAAATGGTAACATAGCCTCCATCTAGGGTTCAGATAATCCGAAGGTTTCCGATGTTTGAGCAGCCTTTTAAAAATCAATTCCAGGACAGATTTTATTCATATTCACTAGATTAGTGATCAAATTGTTTAGTTCACGTCCAAAATAATGGCATGTGTTATCTCATCAATGTAATCACCAGACAGCTTATATTCACACCCTGACATGACACCATCAATTTCTACGCACACCTGATATGATTTTTGGTGGACATTATTCAACATTATTATACCATATGTAAGATTCTCGCCTTATTATTGGTCAATTCCTAATCACATGACCTGAAACAATATGCAGTGTCAGAAACAGCGGTCAACATTGCCGTGGGATATTGCAATGTTCCCCGCTCCGCCCGAAAACGCACGATTGTTTCTTACGGAAAATCCTGAACATTGAGAAGGGAGACAATTCTTACAAACGCAACAGTGACACAGACAACTTGTAAACATGGAGCAGACGTCCGAGAGGTTTGCCTCAATATTTGAGGAGGATATCGATAAATTGATATCTATTCGGTATAATAGATACGAGAATCGAGAACATTATCTTCCCTCGCCTATCGGCTCGGGAAGATAATGTTCCCTCGGGGAAACAATTCTCCATATTCCCCTCAGACAAGGGCACTATTTATATATTAGAGGTTAAAAGTTGCAATTGTGGGTTGGGTTGTGTCTCTAACAATCTGTCCATCTATCATTATAACAATATATTGCTGTCAGTACAGCATTTTATCCATTCTCTTAATATATTCAGTTATATATCCATAAATAACTATTTTAATAGTTTTCATCTCTGTCTGTCTTGTACATAGAAGCTACGTAACACCAATGTTTGTTAGCACTCTAGTGGCTTTATTAGGGCCCCGCATCGAAGATGCAGGTGTCCTATACATGTAGTAATCAGGTCGTCCATCCGTCTGTCTGTCTGCCCGTCTGTCCTTTTTTTTTTCTTTTGTCCAATAAAGATGAAAATAAGTATGTTTTTGAATTTTTTTTAAAAAATGATTTTCCTTGCATCCAAGGTTAACGTTTGTGTGGACATTTTTTTCCGGGCTAATCTGATTCAAAATGGCTGCTAGTCCGATCTTGGATTTTAACATTCCATGAAGTGATTGAAGTTTAAGGTCATCAAATCAAAGGTCAAGGTCATCTTAGACAGCATCATATAACATTGGTGGTACGACACTTCATGCTGCGCTCCATCTATCATGTGGTAGATACTATTCACTTTGATCCAATTCGTCTTTACTGGCAACATTTAAAACTATGATGTCAAGTATGACAGCTGAAGATACTGGTCATTGATGAAATTTCCATGGTAGGGAGGACCATGTTTACTCATATTCACAAATGTTTACAAGAAACTAAAGGAACAGATGGAACTGGAACGCTGTTTGTAGGATATCAATAATGAGCACTTATTCTACCATGTTTGCTATGTAACGCCAGTTTTGATTGGTTTAAAACCATGTATTATTTTCCAATAACCCACGCTCGTGCCAATAATACACGGTAGTGAGTCACGGCTGTTACAATTTTATATATCTAATATTCACACATTTTATAAAAGGTTACTATAGCCGAGTTGGCTAATGGGTTAGTCTTTCAATAAATTTTTATCACGATGCGAGTTCGAATCCTACGGAGGCCCCCACTTTTTTTAAAAAAAATTTTTTAATCCTTTTTTTTTCAAAATCAATGCCATATGATAGATGCTCTTGATCGTAGTACTGTATTGCCTGTATATTTCATCAACAAATAATGCAATACTCCAGAAATAAATTACAAGGTTTTCCCGGGGTTTCTTTGCTGTTTTTCTATTAGAAAGAGGTCGATCTCAGAACTAAACAGTACATGGTAGAATAGAAATAATCAACTTTGACTCGTGTATTGTTGCAGGATATGCAACTCGGACTCGGATATTTTGCAATTTTAATTAATAACTCAGGCCTGCGGCCTTCGTTATTAATTTAATTGCAAAATATACTCGTCCTCGTTGTATATTCTGCAACAATACACGAATCATCGTTAATTATTTCTTAAATAATCGTGAATAAACATACAGTATGTGCATGTACGTGCATGGACACGTTCTACAGTAGGCGTTTTAAAACAATCATGCATGATTAATTGAGTTTACCACTACCAGCTGTGAAACCTTGGGGATTTTAGGTCAAGGTCACTGTCACTATTTTTAATGGAGGCGGATAGGAGACATGTATTGCTTTAGCAATACCCAGTTAATGCTTGTTTTGCAATAAATTGCGAAAGAAGAATAGCAATTTACATAAGATCACTCTTGTTGATCTGGATGGAAGTGAATGGGTCTTACTGTAGGAGGAAACCGGAGTAAACCAACGGGCTGGTGACTCCATTACATTTTTACATCGAGTTGGGGAATCTAGCCGTGGTTGTCAATCTGTATGGTAAGTGCACATGCATTACCACTGTGCCAGGTACCGGTGTAGTATGGTATTTTGACCCCCATGGTAAATTGACCCCCCCCCCCCGTGGTAAAGTGACCCCCCCCCCATACTTAAGAGTCACTAAAACATGATTTTCATATATTACTGAACCTAAATAGCCCCAAAGTCCGTGGATTGTAGAACAATATAAAACAGCTTTTCATCTTGTATTATGATATAAAAACTTTTTATACACTGAATGTAGGTGTGTAAACATCAACATGTTATTTAAATTGGTGCATTTTAATACCACATATTATTTGTGTAACATTGATAATATTTTTCGGTGACTATGTTTTAGGGCCTGGTCAATGTGTGGTCATTCCTGGGTGGAGGACTGAGGAAGGCTGATACGAAGTCCCTTGGTATCCAGCCAGACTCTGATGGTCAACTTCCCAAACAGTTGGGGCTCATGTTCCAGTTTGATGTAGATGACAACGACTTCATGTTTTACCAAGGTCAGTACGTTTTTCTTTTCTTATCTTGACCATAAGAGATTATCCTTTAGATTGTATACTCACCACCTCTAGGGGCCGCGGTGGCCGAGTGGTTAAGGTGTCCCGACACTTTAACACTAGCCCTCCACCTCTGGGTTGCGAGTTCGAAACCTACGTGGGGCAGTTGCCAGGTACTGACCGTAGGCCGGTGGTTTTTCTCCGGGTACTCCGGCTTTCCTCCACCTCTAAAACCTGGCACGTCCTTAAATGACCCTGACTGTTAATAGGACGTTAAACAAAAACAAACCAAAGTATACTCACCTTGTCATATTTTTAGCCCACCATTATTAGAATATAGGCTTTTCAAATCATTTCTAAACATTTTTTTTTTCAGTTTTGAAATATTTTCTTTACTTATCCTTTGCATATTATTCATCCTTTGCATAATTATATAGTATATGATAGTACATTAATTTTTTAGATTACAAATAAACTAATTGTAGATAGTTTTTAGTATAGAACACAAAACTGTGTCAAATGGTACAGTATACACGTATTCCAAGAAATAGTAGATTGTGTTACAGCGCTGCGCGCTGAAGTGTGTACGGTACATTTTCAATAGTAGTACAGCAACTGTTGATTGTATTGAATCGCCAACCGATAAGCTTGAAACAATGCATCGACCTTCCTGATTGGTTCTGTGCCGAAAGGGGCGGGGCGAACACGGAGTATGTACTGTACCAGGACCGTGGCTGTGCATACACACGTGTGCGATTATATATAATTACATGACTATCCAAAACAATGGCAACTTTTACGTTTAAGTTTTAAGCATTTAATAAAGATCTGATACTCGTTGAACACATGGGTTATTACACACATATATATGCCATGTTGATATGAACAACTTATATGATACCTTCCGTGATTATACATATCCACACTGTCGGAAAAATCCAGACATGAACGAAGCAGGGAAATCCAGAGCATCTTGAATACTTGGCTTACATTTCTTTTTGAATTGGATGAATTCCATAACATCTTGAGTCACCTTTTTACTTTTCAGTGGTTTCCGTTGACGATGGGCGCTAAAGACTTAGTCGCATCAAAAATCTTCATAATTTTGTGACATCCTGATTAGACAAACCGGTCTTATCACTGATGGCTGAATATGAGAGTCCTTCTGAATGTAGATTAAAACAGTTTTTCTCGTTTTTTCATCTTCACTTTTCCCTCTGGTGTAAACACGGCCCTTGGAATTTTACATGTTTGAAGTAGTACGTTATATGCGTAGCGTCGTGTACACCGTCTATAGTTTCCCGGGTTCTTTGTCAGACATGTAAGTAACCAAGGTGATTTGCATTACATAAGCTCACAACTACATGTGTATAACTGCAACTTGCAAGGTTTAACCAGCTAAATTTACAATATATCTAATATTTATACATTTAAATGTTTATTATGCAGATGTTCTTTCAATATGGACAACACAGTCAGGGTATTTTGAAAATTATGCACGTATTGATTGATGATCGTCAAGCTAACCAGCCATTCGAACTTTGTCACCAGCTGACCAGGTCGACCCTTCAGTTCGGCGAAATATTTTCCCAATACACTGATTTGAGAGTGGGAAAGTCCATTGTATAGGGTAGATAGCATTTGCACTTCCTTTCACACCTCGTGTACAAGCTAAACTATCTGGGTCACGATCGCGATTCAGTTTACATGTAATTTGGAAGGGTCAAACATCAGACAAAACAGGGTTGCGGAGCACAGGGGCTTGGCACGATGGTGATGACGTTCCATATATGTATGTATAGTATATACATAGAGAATACATGGTCAGTCTGAGTGTCTTAAAATATAAGCTGTATTTTGGCAAGGGTTACTAGTATATAGGTCTCTGTTTTGTCTTTCTGTCCCGAGCCAGAAATACAGCTTATATTTTAAGACACTGACTATGTATTCTATTTATCCTCCAACAGTCATGAAAATAATCATCAAAAATAATCATTTTTATGTGAAACGGTGTCAAATATCACAGATATATGTTCGTCTTTTAAACGTAGTTTCACTTTGAAGTAGGTCAGTCGATCTGACGCACGTGCTAAGATTCCAAAATACAGCTGTTTTCCGTCACTGCCGTATACAGCAAAAATATACTCTACGGTGGGTGTATTCCGACAATGCGGTGGCAGTTGCAGGATAAATTCATATATGGACCTTCATTTATAAACTTGTCACTGAATATTTCATTTGAAGAACATTTTCATAACCCGCCATTCTCGCAAGTTTACTCATGTGCACACGAGTGCTGAGAAAGGTGTGTGCATTCAGTTCGACCAATCAAATCAACGCTTACTCAGCGCGATCGACTTTGTTAGAGTACTGTCGATACACAGTAATGTAGTACCAATACCTGTCGTACTAGTGTTACACTTTGACCGTACACACTTCAGCGCGCAGCGCTGTAAAAAGTTAAATATATACAGTATTGAGAAGTTATGATATAGTAGGCAATTGTTGGTATAAGCTGAAGATACTGCCATAAAATGTTATGAATAGTGAATAAACAAACCAGAGAAAAAATCATCAGTTATAATATGCTTTCAAGTGTGATTATTATAGAAGGTTGATATTGTGGAGATGTTTCTCCCTTTGTCTTATACACTTTATTTAATTTCTGCATATAATTATATATAATTAAATCTATTAAATTGATTCCCCGATTGGACGTGAAAAGGTGTGAGTTACCTGCCCGACCACGTGGGTTTTCCCCAGGTACTCCGGTTTCCTCCCAAATTAAGACTCCTCGCGTGCTTCCATTTTACGGGGCCGCGGTGGCCGAGTGGTTAAGGTGTCCCGACACTTTATCACTAGCCCTCCACCTCTGGGTTGCGAGTTCGAAACCCACGTGGGGCAGTTGCCAGGTACTGACTGTACGCCGGTGGTTTTTCTCCGGGTACTCCGGCTTTCCTCCACCTCCAAAACCTGGCACGTCCTTAAATGATCCTGGCTGTTAATAGGACGTTAACCAATAACAAACCAAGCTTCCATTTACATTTAGCTATCTATTGATATATTTGTGACATGTAAATATGTCAAGTAATGATCAAAACAAGATTCATTTTCCAGTCACGATGTCCATGCTTCTAAGTGTGTTTTAGTGATTGTGTAATAAAACAAGTATGTCATGGTTGTCTGTGCAATAGTCCAGAACATCGGTCGATTACCAGTACCTTGTGTCAAATATACTAGACTGTTGCACAGACACCCATGATATATTTGTATGCTATAAAATTTCATTAAGATATTCATTCAAATTTATATTATACAATTCATCATCTTCTGAATACAATCTTCCATAATATTGCTTCACTTCATTTATAATTTCTTCTTGATTCCTAAACTATTTCTCCATCCTTTCTGCAACTGGTGATTTTTGTAACAAAATTCCTATTTTCTAGATTTCCGATTTCAGTGAAAATTGGTGTATATGGGTTTTTAGGGATGTCGAATAACGTGGTAACATTTCCAAAAAGATTTGTTGCCATGGAAACAAAATAGTGGCCTCTGATTGGTCGAAATTTAGATATTGTCCGATTTTAATGAAATTTGCTATGTAGGTACATCGTGGGACACCAGTCACTCCCGTAGCTTCACTTCCACATTTTAACAAAATCAACAATTTCAAAAACCAAAACCATTTTCTCTTAAATCATGTTAAAAAAATTTGTTTAATTGGGTTGGAAAAGTCGTATTTTTCGGTTATTCAAATACGATAATTTGACAAAAAAAATAGAAATGCTCCGATTTTCACGAAAGTCATCACGTATTTCTTTAAGTTTTAGACATTTATCAACAAATAGGGTAATTTAGATGGTTAAAATGTCAAAAAACGGTAAAATATTACCTTAAACGATAATGTTATGTTGGGGTTTTGTCATGCTCAGAACTGTGTTGTTAATTCTACCTCGTGGGCGTTTTCCTCAACAGGAAGTCGATTAAGAATTGTGGGTAAAATTAAATAATATTTTTAGAGTCAGCAGCAGGCCAACGTAATGGGGGTTTAAAAGCATAATTAAGCTACTAGACTATTAAACTTTTACTTCTGGGATGTAAAATCTTCGAAGCAGAAACCAAAACAATAGGTTTTGACCTGGGTCTGACATTGCTACAGATGGATTGATATCACCGCTTACTGTATGTGGCGAATCCAAAGTGAGGGGTTCGCCACGGGGAAATGTGAGAAAACCGGTACACAGGTGAGTTATTAAAAAAACAGTAGCGAACAGACGCCCGACGTTAGCTTTTAATTCATATTTAGGTAAGGATTAGAACTGGTTAATAAAAAATATTACATTGGATTTCGTGTTGTTTTATCAGTGACTGCCAGTGTCAAGTTCGTATAAATTTATACCACCGGAAACGAAACTCGGTTTCTCCGATCTCTGTGCTTTGGCAATTGAAAATAATATGGAATATTTTAAACTTCATAGCGAACATAAGAATGTCTCTATGATAAACATAAATGATTTTAGCTGTAATTGTCGGCGAGTCCTTAGATCGTATGTCAAATTAGGAACTCATGGATGAAACACTAAATGTATGACCCCCGATTTGAGGTGCTACGATTGTACTGTGTCGCGAATAAGAAACAATCTTTAAGTTTTTATTATTTTAATACATGTATTTTTATACAATTAGTAATACAGTAGTAATCTGACAATTGACATCAGTAAAAGCACAAACAAAAACAACGTTTATTAACAATAATAACGCAAATATTTTCATCCAAAATCGACCCAAGTCTTGACAACCATTACGGACCAAATCTAAGATGGCGATGTGCATTTCGGCTTATTGCATTCGTCGGTTAATCGGGTAAAAAGTCCCCGCAAATAGGCAACCCAATTAAGCGGAATGCACTGTATAGGGATATATTGAGGGATGCGAACATAATTGTACGACTGCAGGGGCGTTTGGGGGATATCTGTAATGGTTTACCATTACAATTAATACTTGTTCATTTTGACATATGCCTCTTATTCTTCTATAAATTGACCTTGTCTTGAGCTTCTATTTTTGTAAAAAATTTTCCCTGAGATCTTGCTCTTCACTATTTCTCTGTTTTTTTCTTAAAAAACACATATGAAATGGTTTTCCCTCTAATTTCAAATAAAATAGTTTCTAAAAAGAGTTGATCATTTATTGTAAACTGAATATCTTGGTTTGGAATATCATCTGAACTGTTCATGATATAGATAGGCACAACATATTGCATTTTAACATCTGGAATAGGTTCATTTATTAATTTCAAAGTCATGTAGTAAGGAGTTGTTGAATTTCCATAGCCCTTTGCCTTGCTTTAATTCATTAATTTTTCCGGTTATGCATGGAGGGGAGTGATCGATAGCCTGGGTCAATAGTTGTTTTTTGTATGCAAGATAAAAGGTTCTCCGAAATTAAAAAAATTGTTTAAGAAATAATTCACGATGATTCATGTATTGTTGCAGGATATACAACGAGGACGAGATATTTTGCAATTGAATTAATAACGAAGGCCGCAGGCCTGAGTTATTAATTAAAATTGCAAAATATCCAAGTCCCAGTTGTATATCCTGCAACAATACACGAGTCAAAGTTGATTATTTCTATTCTACCATGTACTGTTTAGTTTTGAGATCGACCTCTTTCTAATAGAAAAACAGCAAAGAAACCCCGAGAAAACCTTGTAATTTATTTCTTGAGTATTGCATTATTTGTTGATGAAATATACAGGCAATACAGTACTACGATCAAGAGCATCTATTATATGGCATTGATTTTGAAAATAAAAAAAAAAAAGAAAAAAGGGGGTCCTCCGTAGGAATCGAACTCGCGTCGTGATAAAAATTTATTGAAAGACTAACCCATTAGCCCACTCGGCTATAGTAACCTTTTGTAAAACGGGTGAATATTAGATATATAAAATTGTTACAGCCGTGACTCCCGACCGTGTATTATTGGCACGAGAGTGGGTTATTGGAAAATAATACATGGTTTTAAACCAATCAAAACTGGCGTTGTATAGCAAACATGGTAGAATAAAAAATAATTGGTATTTAAAATGGCCACCAGCAGTCATTTTGTATGTTGTCTCATATGGTGTATCACTGTTGTTTGAAGAGTCTTTATGAAATGCTGATATGTTTAACATGAATACTACTTGTGCATGGAAAATTTGTTACAACAGGATGATCATATAATATATATATTATATGTCAAGTAGTAATAACGACAGTACAGACAAGTAAATTGTCGAAATTTCGAGGCAATTAAATCTGCCCCTTTATCAAGACACAGGTATAGTAATACGCATCCAACATTTGTTTGTTAAGATCCAGTACCTATATTGGTTTATACCGTCGTTATTACTTACTAGACCCTATATATATATATATTATATATGTACAATATACCTGTGGTAATACAGGTGTGTCTTAATTGTTATAAGGAAGCAGTATAGAAGTACCATGGTACATTTTAAGGAACAAATTATCATATCAATATTAATTTTGTCATTTTAGGACCATTTGTGGAGCAGGAAACCCTCACCCAGAGTTTCTCACCAACAGTGGCTTCATTTTACCCAAGTTTCTCATTTTTTGGAATCCAGGTAAATTAATGTGCAGTACAAGCCAATATTTGTCTTTTATATACATAATCATATACATGTAATTTTTAAGGATTAACATCAATTATTTTTTCTGTTATACAGTCATAACAGAAAAAATAATTAATGTTAATTCTTATAATTTAATTTCGTCTTATACACACCAAGATATTTCACTTTCTTTGGCGAACTCTTTTCTGTGATAAATTATTACGCAACGTCATCAGCCAATCAAAAATGACGTTAAATTTCGCAACGTCAAAAATTTTGTTATGGAGGTATAACAAAATTATTTCAGCCAATGAAAATGCGTGTTTCATACAAAATTAAATTATATGTATATATATGTATGTAACAGAGTGCATGATTAATTAAATTTAAATCACTGCGTCCGCTAGGTTCGGGACCTCTGGCTTACTAGTCTTACGTTCAACCAATCAAGCTAAAGAGAAGATCTCTCTAGTCGAGCGGTGTCATGACATGAGATGTCCTGTGATGATGTTTATATTTAGCCTTGGTATGACCTGTACAGGTTAGCAAGGAGGAGCATAAATCTCCGATGGCTTTGAGTGAAGCCCTGCATGGGTGTTAAATTGACTGTGCTGGGATGACAGGCAGGCCCCATATCTGCTGCGTCATGACACTGATGTTGACATAACGACGTCATTTTGGGAATCATGTCAGTCCATGGACCATTCGTAGACAACTTTATTTTCGATACAAGCACGAAGACCATACAAGGTTTGATTGTAAATCAACATCATCGACGTCAATGTCTTCAATGGGCGCAGCAAGGTCAAGCCCAAATCGAATGATCTGGGATCGTGTTGTGTTTACCGTCTAGATTTTGTCTCGGCATTAGTGATGTACGCTTTAGAGTCTGGCGAAGGAAATCTAACAGCTACCACGTACTGTGCTAAGGTGCTGAACCAAGAGGTTGTGCCATATTTATTTCAGACATCATGGTCCAAATTTGACGTTAATGTATGACAATGCTACCCCACACACTGCACGAGTAGCACAGAGCTTTCTCAGAATCAATAACATTAATGGACTTAGACCCAATAGAACACATCTGGGATGTCTTAGACCCAATAGAACACATCTGTGATGTCTTAAACCCAATAGAACACATCTGTGATGTCTTAAACCCAATAGAACACATCTGAGATGTGACACCCAATAGAACATATCTGTGATGTCTTAAACACAATAGAACATATCTGTGATGTCTTAGACCCAATAGAACACATCTGTGATGTCTTAGACCCAATAGAACACATCTGTGATGTCTTAGACCCAATAGAACACATCTGTGATGTCTTAAACCCAATAGAACACATCTGGGATGTCTTAGACCCAATAGAACACATCTGTGATGTCTTAAACCCAATAGAACACATCTGGGATGTCTTAGACCCAATAGAACATATCTGGGATGTCTTAAACCCAATAGAACACATCTGGGATGTCTTAAACCCAATAGAACACATCTGAGATGTCTTAGACCCAACAGAACACATCTGGGATGTCTTAGACCCAACAGAACACATCTGAGATGTCTTAGACCCAACAGAACACATCTGGGATGTCTTAGACCCAACAGAACATATCTATGATGTCTTAGACCCAATAGAACATATCTGAGGTGTCTTAAACCCAATAGAACATATCTGTGATGTCTTAGACCCAATAGAACACATCTGGGATGTCTTAGACCCAACAGAACATATCTGAGATGTCTTAAACCCAATAGAACATATCTGAGATGTCTTAAACCCAATAGAACACATCTGGGATGTCTTAGACCCAACAGAACATATCTGTGATGTCTTAAACCCAATAGAACACATCTGTGATGTCTTAAACCCAATAGAACACATCTGGGATGTCTTAGACCCAATAGAACATATCTGGGATGTCTTAGACCCAATAGAACATATCTGGGATGTCTTAAACCCAATAGAACATATCTGAGATGTCTTAAACCCAATAGAACATATCTGTGATGTCTTAGACCCAATAGAACACATCTGAGATGTCTTAGACCCAACAGAACACATCTGGGATGTCTTAAACCCAATAGAACATATCTGGGATGTCTTAGACCCAATAGAACACATCTGAGATGTCTTAGACCCAATAGAACATATCTGAGATGTCTTAAACCCAATAGAACACATCTGAGATGTCTTAGACCCAATAGAACATATCTGAGATGTCTTAAACCCAATAGAACACATCTGAGATGTCTTAGACCCAATAGAACACATCTGGGATGTCTTAGACCCAATAGAACATATCTGGGATGTCTTAGACCCAATAGAACACATCTGTGATGTCTTAAACCCAATAGAAATCATCTGAGATGTCTTAAACCCAAAAGAACACATCTGTGATGTCTTAAACCCAATAGAACACATCTGAGATGTCTTAGACCCAATAGAACACATCTGGGATGTCTTAGACCCAATAGAACATATCTGGGATGTCTTAGACCCAATAGAACACATCTGGGATGTCTTAAAACCCAATAGAACATATCTGAGATGTCTTAGACCCAATAGAACATACTGAGATGTCTTAGACCCAATAGAACACATCTGGGATGTCTTAAACCCAATAGAACATATCTGGGATGTCTTAAACCCAATAGAACACATCTGAGATGTCTTAGAACGAATAGAACACATCTGAGATGTCTTAGACCCAATAGAACACATCTGGGATGTCTTAAACCCAATAGAACACATATGAGATGTCTTAGACCCAATAGAACACATCTGAGATGTCTTAAACCCAACAGAACACATCTGAGATGTCTTAAACCCAATAGAACACATCTGGGATGTCTTAAACCCAATAGAGAACACATCTGAGATGTCTTAAACCCAATAGAACATATCTGAGATGTTGTAAACCCAATAGAACACATCTGAGATGTCTTAGATCCAACAGAACACATCTGAGATGTCTTAAACCCAATAGAACACATCTGGGATGTCTTAGACCCAATAGAACACATCTGTGATGTCTTAAACCCAATAGAACACATCTGTGATGTCTTAAACCCAATAGAACACATCTGTGATGTCTTAGACCCAATAGAACACATCTGAGATGTCTTAAACCCAATAGAACACATCTGTGATGTCTTAAACCCAATAGAACACATCTGAGATGTCTTAGACCCAATAGAACATATCTGTGATGTCTTAAACCCAATAGAACACATCTGTGATGTCTTAAACCCAATAGAACACATCTGAGATGTCTTAGACCCAATAGAACACATCTGTGATGTCTTAGACCCAATAGAACATATCTGAGATGTCTTAGACCCAATAGAACATATCTGAGATGTCTTAGACCCAATAGAACACATCTGAGATGTCTTAGACCCAATAGAACACATCTGAGATGTCTTAGACCCAATAGAACATATCTGAGATGTCTTAGACCCAATAGAACACATCTGGGATGTCTTAAACCCAATAGAACACATCTGAGATGTCTTAGACCCAACAGAACACATCTGAGATGTCTTAGACTCAATAGATGTCTTAATCTGCTGTGTATGTCATCGCTAAAACGCTGGTAGAACTGGAAACGGCTCTCCACGATGAGTGGCTGAACATTCCTAGGAACATCATCCAATGGAACACACTTAACGTCTATGAGGAGGAGGATCAACGCTGTGATAAATGCCAACGGAGGACAAAACGATACTAAGTTAGCCCTCGTAATGAACATAACCATTGTTGACCTGTCACCTCTAAGTGATGTAATTGGCGTTGAACTATTGAATGCAACATGAATTATAATGAAGTTCCCAAAAATACAAAATATATGTTAGTTTGCTATTTCGGTGTTGGAAATATACCATCCTAAACTTCAATGTATACCTACTTTTCCACCTCAGTATATATTAATATACAAATATGGAACATTTTCTTCTGGTTGATATGATGTCACAACCAATACAATATTTAAGAGTGTGATGTTTCGATGATTACATGTACATTGTCACCTTCATCAGACTAATGACCAATGTGAAGCGTACTAATAGTGTCTTATGTAGTGTCCGAGATGGTAAAAGTTTCAATCTACTCTGAAGGGACATTGGTCATTAGTCTTATGAAGGTGACAGTGTATAGTCATTAGTCTTATGAAGGTGACAGTGTATGGTCATTAGTCTTATGAAGGTGACAGTGTATAGTCATTAGTCTTATGGAGGTGACAGTGTATAGTCATTAGTCTTATGGAGGTGACAGTGTATTGTCATTAGTCTTATGAAGGTGACAGTGTATTGTCATTAGTCTTATGGAGGTGACAGTGTATAGTCATTAGTCTTATGAAGGTGACAGGGTATAGTCATTAGTCTTATGAAGGTGACAGTGTATAGTCATTAGTCTTATGGAGGTGACAGTGTATTGTCATTAGTCTTATGAAGGTGACAGTGTATAGTCATTAGTCTTATGAAGGTGACAGGGTATAGTCATTAGTCTTATGAAGGTGACAGGGTATAGTCATTAGTCTTATGGAGGTGACAGTGTATTGTCATTAGTCTTATGAAGGTGACAGTGTATAGTCATTAGTCTTATGAAGGTGACAGTGTATAGTCATTAGTCTTATGGAGGTGACAGTGTATTGTCATTAGTCTTATGAAGGTGACAGTGTATTGTCATTAGTCTTATGAAGGTGACAGTGTATTGTCATTAGTCTTATGAAGGTGACAGTGTATAGTCATTAGTCTTATGGAGGTGACAGTGTATTGTCATTAGTCTTATGGAGGTGACAGTGTATTGTCATTAGTCTTATGAAGGTGACAGTGTATAGTCATTAGTCTTATGAAGGTGACAGTGTATAGTCATTAGTCTTATGAAGGTGACAGTGTATAGTCATTAGTCTTATGAAGGTGACAGTGTATAGTCATTAGTCTTATGAAGGTGACAGTGTATAGTCATTAGTCTTATGAAGGTGACAGGGTATAGTCATTAGTCTTATGGAGGTGACAGTGTATAGTCATTAGTCTTATGAAGGTGACAGTGTATAGTCATTAGTCTTATGAAGGTGACAGTGTATAGTCATTAGTCTTATGAAGGTGACAGTGTATAGTCATTAGTCTTATGAAGGTGACAGTGTATAGTCATTAGTCTTATGAAGGTGACAGTGTATAGTCATTAGTCTTATGAAGGTGACAGTGTATAGTCATTAGTCTTATGAAGGTGACAGTGTAGTCATCCAAACGTTTCACTCTTAAGGAATGTATTGATTGTGTCATATAACTTCTAATATATAGAGAATACATGGTCAGTGTCTTAAAATATAAGCTGTATTTTGGCGAGGGTAAAGAAAGACAAAAGTGGCAAGCCTTGTCTTTCTGTCCCGAGCCAAAATACAGCTTATATTTTAAGACACTGACCATGTATTCTATCTATCCTGCAACAGTCATAAAAATACTCATAAAAAATAATCATTTGAAGTGAAACGGTGTTGAAAATGATAGAAATATGTTCGCCTTTTTCACTTTGAAGTAGGTCAGTCGAACTGACGAACGTGCTAAGATTCCAAAATACAGCTGTTTTCCGTCACTGCCGTATACAGCAAAAATATATATGGTGGGTGTATTCCGACAATGCAGTGGCAGTTGCAGGATAAATATCTATATATGGTCCTATATAGGTACTGGATCATAGCAAACAGATGTTCGCTCAATGCATATTGCAAGAATGACAGTGCAAACAAGTAAACTGTCAAATTTTTTAGGCAATCGCCCCTTAATCCAGACAAGTAAATCACAAACGGTCACAATTTATCAATCAATCAATTTGTTTATTAAAGTGTCATATATCACATTTACATCGTACAGGTATATATATATATAGTTACAAAGTATATCTTGACCAACCGCGGTTCACTTTACCATGCTTCAAAATACCATGCCACACCCCGGTACAATTGATAATTTTTAGATGATAAAAACCAATCAAAAAAACAAAAATTCCAGTCCAAAGAGCGGGTGATTGGGACAGCCGCTATATACCAAACTCTTTATATCAATAAGATGCTGAACAATTTCCTCATTGGGACCAAGTGATCATAATACTTTAATATAACTGTTTGCGTTTAGATCTCAAAGGTCATGATATTGGGCCAGTAGCATGCTGGGATAAAAAAAAACTACCAAGTTTATTCAAATGAATTACATTGGCCTTCTGTCAAGGTCACAGGTTAACATGTATTGATGAGAAATTTTCTCTTTCAGAACATGATCTGCATTGCTTTGGAGAATGGAGACGTTCTCAAGGCTGACCTAGAATATGCCTTGGGCAGTTCATCAACAGCTGAATTCACAGAAACCCCCAAGATCATCAATCAAATGAACTTTGTAAGATTACAATTCCCTGTGCAATGGTTAAGTGGATATCTCTACCAAAGGGAACAGTATCAGTCCATTTATACATCTGTCCATGGGTACTTATATATCTTGGGAAGATATATTTTAACTCACGCACCCAAAGGGAAAGTACACGTAAGCTTGTGACGTGGCGTCCATTGTCTGGCCTTCTTTCCGGCGTCCTGACTTTTCCATTTGAACAATTTCTCAATAATCAAGAGGCCCAGAGACCTATTATTGAGTCTGTAATATGCAGGGATGAAGGGCTACTAAATTTGTTCAAATGAATGACCTAGACCTACTTTCAAGGTCACAGGGGTCAAATAAGCTAAAATTTTTGAATGACTTGTCTCATTAACCAAGATACCCAGAGACCTATTTAGTTTGTAGTATTCCCGGTTGAAGGGCTACCAAGTTTGTTCAAATAAATCACCTTGACCTACATTCAAGGTCACAGGAGTCAAATAGGCTAACAATTTTTAAACAAATTCTTTTCAATAGTCAAGATGCCCAGGGAGGTAATATTAGGTCTGTAGCATCTTAGGTAATGGGCTAACATTGGGTTGTACGAATGAATGACTTACATTCAAGGCAGGGATCAAATAGGCTTAAATCTTTAGACAACTTCTTCTCAATAACCAAGAGGTCTAATGAGGTTATATTGGGTCTGTATGCATGTTGCTGGGGCTAAAGGGTTACCAAGTTTGTTTAAATATATGAACTTGACCCACATTCAAGGTCACAGGGGTCAAATAGGCTAAAATCTTTAAACAACTTTACAATAACTAAGAGACCCAGAGACCTGATATAAGGACTGTAGCAGGCTAGTGTGAAGTGCTATCAAGTTTTTTGGCGCACATGCCCGAAGGGCAAGTGAGCTTATGCTGTGATGTGATGTTCTTCTTCCATCCGTCAGGTGTCAACCTTTTCCTTAAAACATATTCCTCTCAATAACTGTGAGACCTGATATTGGTCCTGTGGCATACTGGGGTGAAGGTCTACCAACTATGTTCAAATGAATGACCTTGAACTTCATTCAAGGTCACATGGGTCAAATAGGCCAAACTATTTAAACGACTTCTTCTCAATAACCAAGAGGCCCAGGGACTTAATATTGTACCTGTAACATGCTGGGATGAAGGGCTACCAAGTTTGTTCAAATGAATGACCTAGACCTACTTTCAAGGTCACAGGGGTCAAATAAGCTAAAGTTTTTGAATGACTTGTCTCATTAACCAAGATACCCAGATACCTATTTGGTTTGTAGTATTCCCGGTTGAAGGGCTACCAAGTTAGTTCAAATGAATGACCTTGACCTACATTCAAGGTCACAGGGGTCAAATAGGCTAAATTTTTCAAACCATGATTTCTGGATAGCAAAGGGACCCGATATTAGGCCAGTTGTGTACTGGAATGAAGAACTAGAAAATTTATTGACATGAATAAACCTAGCCTCACTGATGTTTGAATAAAGTGGTTATCAGCATAGTATCTGCAGAAATAACCTAAATCAACTTCAAAGTTGTTGTAGAGCCAGGTGAGCGATTCAGGCACATTGGGCCACTTGTTTCATAAATAGTAACTCTGACCAACCCAAAAATATGCCCTGGGGTCTTCCCCCACCCATACATACTTAGTTTCTTTGATGTATATCTTAGAAACCATTTAGATCCCAACCCTATAGCCATATATAGCATTGTAGGGCAAAAAGAGGTCAACAAAATCATGTTGTAGATATAGGCCCTGGAGTCTTCCCCACCAATATGGACTCAGTTTCTTAGTTATATTTTTGAAACTGTTGAGAGCCCCACCCCATAACCATATATCATTGTTGGGCATCTAGAGACAAACACAATCCTGATGCAAAAATGGGCCCTGGGTCTTTCTACACTCCTAAGGATTTACCGGAAGTGCCTTGGTTATATTTTTGAAACTGTTGTGATCCCAATCCCATAATCATGTACAGCATCACTGGACGTTAAGGGATAAACAAAATCTTGACATGCAAAAGTAGGACCAAGGGTCTTCCCCCACCCCAAGGGGCTGATAGTTTCTTTAAACACAATCATGTTGTAAAAACAATCCCTGGGGTCTTTTCACACCCTTAGAGAGTCTGGACTTTATTTCTGGGTTATTTCTTTAAAGCAGTTGAGATCCCCACGCTATAACTGTATATGGCATTGTTTGAGATTGACAACTAAAGCTATTAACGAAATGAACATTATTTTGACTTTTGATCAAATCCAACCAGGTGAGTAACACAGGCCCTATGGGCCTCTTGTTTGTTTAACTTCTCTATAAAATTGGATTTGCTGTGTTTTCCTCAGGAGGAGCTGGAAGGCATCAATGTAATAGGAAAAGGTATTGAGGCAGAGTTGCTGAGACGACACAAAACCATCATCACCTTTATGGGCTATGTGGACAACATCAACCGCATGGTCACTGTGGACTCGGACGGTTACATAATGCTTTGGAAACTTGACAAGTAAGGGTTTATTTACCTTGATAAAGATTGGGGACAACTCTTACAACGTCATCGCGCTTATGTTCACGTCTGTCAGCTATCATTTTCATTGTCAGATTTAACAAGTTAGACTTAACTATAAAAAAATATATATGTCGTAGATATGTTAAACGAGGTTTCACTGTACCTGTGTATTCTGTAAGATGATCAATATGTGGAAGTGAAAATTAAATAATACCAGGTATGTAAAATTGAAAAACCCATTTCCTTGTTGATTTTTCAAAGTATTGCTGAAAGAACTCTTCGTATGTCGACAATTTGATCATGGACACGTCAAAAGTCAGTCGTCAAGTTAAGGCAATCTTTAATGGGGAATTTTTACAGTTGTTCATTATTGGACCATAAAAGGAAAGAAATTTTCACAATTTGGTCATGGACATGTCAAAAGTCAGTCAAGTTATGTCAATTTTTAATGGGGAATTTTACATTTGTTCATTATTGAACCTTAAAAGGAAAGAAATTTGAAATTACAGTTTGCTTAAAATGAGTATGATCTTTCAGAATATCATTAGTATTTTTGGTAAAAACCTCAAATAAAGAAACTAAAAAAATTAAGAAAAGTGGTTGAGAGACATTTTTGCCAGAAATTGTAGTGATATGAGAAAAAAAAACTCTTTTATTATGAGTGTATGTAGGACAGGGTAAAACCTTTGGCACTATTTATTTTATTATACCAAATAGATATCAATTTATCGATATCCTCCTCAAATATTGAGGCAAACCTCTTGGACGTCTGCTCCTTGTTTACAAGTTGTCTGTGTCACTGTTGCGTTTGTAAGAATTGTCTCCCTTCTCAATGTTCGGGATTTTCCGTAAGAAACAATCGTGCGTTTTCGGGCGTAGCGGGGAACATCGCAATATCCCACGGCAATGTTGACCGCTGTTTCTGACACTGCATATTGTTTCAGGTCATGTGATTAGGAAGTGACCAATAATAAGGCGAGAATCTTACATAAGGTACAATAACAAATTTTGTGACCCTCGGGTGGAACATTCCCTGTCCTACACATCCAAATTAAACTGAAGTCATCAGACTAGGTGATCTTACCATATCCTATTTTTCCACTCTTTATTATACTGGTCAAGTGAACTAGTGTTTTTCATTAATGAAGTATTTTTGACCAGAATATATCTTTTTATTAGCTCACCTGGACCGAAGGTCCGGTGAGCTTATGCCATGGCGCAGCGTCTGTCGTCCGTCCGTCCGTCGTCCGTCCGTCAACATTTGCTTCAAATCGCTACTAGTCATAAAGTTCTTATTGGATTTTGACCAAATTTGGGTGGATTTTGACCAAATTTGGGTAGAAACATCCTTGGCAGAATAGGAACAGATTTTGCATAAATGGTGACTCTGACCCCTGAGGGGCCAAAGGGGCGGGGCCCAATAGGGGAAATAGAGGTAATTCCTTTAAATCACTACTAGTCATAAAGTTATGAATGGATTTCAACCCAATTTGGTCAGAAACATCCTTGGGGGAAGGGGAACAGATTTTGCATAAATGGTGATTCTGACCCCCGAGGGGCCAAAGGGGCGGGGGCCAAATATGGGAAATAGAGGTAATTCCTCTAAATCTCTACTAGTCATAAAGTTATGAATGGATTTGAACCCAATTTGGTCAGAAACATCCTTGGGGGAAGAGGAAGAGATTTTGCATAAATGGTGGCTCTGACCCCCAAGGGGCCAAAGGGGCGGGGCCCAATAGGGGAAATAGAGGTAATTCCTTTAAATCACTACTAGTCATAAGTTATGAATGGATTTCAACCCAATTTGGTCAGAAACATCCTTGGGGGAAGGGGAACAGATTTTGCATAAATGGTGATTCTGACCCCCGAGGGACCAAAGGGGCGGGGCCAAATATGGGAAATAGAGGTAATTCGTCTAAATCTCTACTAGTCATAAAGTTATGAATGGATTTGAACCCAATTTGGTCAGAAACATCCTTGGGGGAAGGGGAAAAGATTTTGCATAAATGGTGGCTCTGACCTCCGAGGGGCCAAAGGGGCGGGGCCCAATAGGGGAAATTAAGGTAATTCCTTTAAATCGCTACTTGTCATAAAGTTATGAATGGATTTCATCCCAATTTGGTCAGAAACATCCTTGGGGGAAGGGGAAGAGATTTTGCATAAATGGTGGCTCTGACCCCCGCGGGGCCAAAGGGGCGGGGCCCAATAGGGGTAATAGAGGTAATTCCTTTAAATCGCTACTTGTCATAAAGTTATGAATGGATTTGAACCCAATTTGGTCAGAGATATCTTTGGGGGAAGAGGAACAGATTTTGCATAAATGGTGGCTCTGACCCCAAATGGCCAAAGGGGCGGGGCCAAATAGGGGAAATAAAGGTAATTCCTTTAAATCACTACTAGTCATAAGTTATGAATGGATTTCAACCCAATTTGGTCAGAAACATCCTTGGGAGAAGGGGAACAGATTTTGCATAAATGGTGATTCTGACCCCTAAGGGGCCAAAGGGGCAGGGCCAAATATGGAAAATAGAGGTAATTCCTCTAAATCTCTACTTGTCATAAAGTTATGAATGGGTTTCAACCCAATTTGGTCAGAAACATCCTTGGGGGAAGGGGAAGAGATTTTGCATAAATGGTGATTCTGACCCCCAAGGGGCCAAAGGGGCGGGGCCCAATAGGGGTAATAGAGGTAATTCCTTTAAATCACTACTAGTCATAAAGTTATGAATGGATTTGAACCCAATTTGGTCAGAAACATCCTTGGGGAAAGGGGAACAGAGTTTGCATAAATGGTGATTCTGACCCCTGAGGGGCCAAAGGGGCGGGGCCAAATATGGGAAATAGAGATATTCCTCTAAATCTCTACTAGTCATAAAGTTGTGAAGGGATTTGAACCCAATTTGGTCAGAAACATCCTTGGGGGAAGGGGAACAGATTTTACATAAATGGTGGCTCTGACCCTAAAGGGGCCAAAAGGGCAGGGCCCAGTGGGGGAAATAGAGGTAATTCCTTTGAATCGCTACTAGTCATCAAGTTATGAATGGATTTGAACCCAATTTGGTCAGAAACAGGGGAACAGATTTTGCATAAATGGTGATTCTGACCCCCGAATGGCCAAAGGGGCGGGCCCAATAGGTGAAATAGAGGTGATTCATGTTCTATAAACAATTCTTGAGTTATTTCAGACCTTAGAGAGTCTGGACTTCATTAATCTTTAAAGCAGTTCGGATTCCCACACTATAACCATATATAGCATTGTTAGAGTTTTTACAAATAAAACAATTTGAATATGAACATTATTTCGACATTTGGTCTAATCCAACCAGGTGAGCGATACAGGCCCCATGGGCCTCTTGTTAATCTTGTTCTATGAAATCTCTGCTTTTAATATATTACCAGCTATGATGAGACTGAATTAGAAAATATTTTTGTATCATATGGTGTTGTTTTTTCTGACAGTGAGAATATGACCACAACTGGATGGTATGTGCCAGAGTTTAAATACAGGATTGCTACATCAAAGGCCATGTACACACCAATCAATAAGGAGAAGCCAAAGGTTAGAGTTCACAACATTTAGGTTATTAAGGGTCACCACATAGAGTTAGAGGTCATCCCTTAAAGTTAGAGGTCACAGTTTCATGTAAGAGGTATCATCTTTATTGTAGAGATGAAGATATTGGTTTACACTTCTTTCAGTAATCATAGTGAAGAATTTCTTTTTCTTGTTTCCAATTTTTAGTGGTTTTACCAAAAGACTGAAGGAAAAGAAGTTATCATTCCTTTGTAATGAGTTCTCAACAGAGATCACCTAAATGACATCCTCACTCTACCAACTTTATTTTTGATATGATTGTCGCAAAACTTCATACATCAGACTACAACCATAAACTCTTATATGAGTTTATGTATGAACCACCTAGAGTAGAAAATGAGGTCATTGTTACTATCAATAGAATTTTTGATGCAAATGAAAGTTAAGTGTTATCTGTGATGCTTTTTTCCTTCTGAAAATAATGGAAAAGACCACTTTTTTTTTATTAGGTCATCTGACCCGAAGCGTCAGGATGACCTATAGTCATCATGCTTCGTCCGTCATTGTGTATCGTGCATAAACTTTTCTTTCAATCGACTTCTTCTCAATAACCGGAAGGCCCAGGGTACTGATATTGAGTCTGGAGCATGGTTGGATAAAGCCCTACAAAGTTTGTTCAAATGAATGACCTTAACCTACTTTCAAGGTCAGAGGGGTCAAATAGGCTAAAATCTTCAAACGACTTCTTTTCAATAATTAAGAGGTCCAGAGACATAATAATGGGCCTGTAGCTTGCTTAGTTGCAGGGCTACCAAGTGTGTTCAAATGAATGACCTTGACGTACAATCAAGGTGACAGGGGTCAAATAGGCTGAAATGTTTAAACAACTTCTTCTAAATAACCAAGAGTTTCAGGGAGTTGATATTGGGTCTGTAGCATGCTTGGGTGAAGAGCTACCAATTTTTTAAAAATGTATGTCCTTGACCTACATTCAAGGTCACAGAGGTCAAATAGGCTGAAATCTTTAAACAACGTCTTCTCAATAACCAAGAAGCCCAGAGACCTGATATTGGGTCTGTAACCTGCTGGGATGAAGGGCTATCAAGTTTGTTCAAATGAATGACCTTTAGTTTCATCCAAGGTCACATTGGTCAAATAGGCTGAAATCTTCAACTGACTTCTTATCCATAACCAAGAGGCCTACAGACTTGATATTGAGCCTGTAGCATGCTGGGGTAAATTTCTACCAACTTTGTTCAAATGAATGATCTTGACCTTCATTAAAGGTTACATGGGTCATACATGTATATGCTAAAATTATCGAAAAACTTTGTCTCAATAACCAAGAGGCCAAGGGACTTGATATTGGGCCTGTGGCATGCTGGGATGAAGGTTCACCAAGTTTTTTCAAATAATGACCTTGGCCTACATTCAAGGTCACATGGGTCAAAAAAGTCAAAATCTCAAAGTTTAATTTGTTGTAGATCCAGGTGAGCGATTCAGACCCATTGGGCCTCTTGTATAACATTATTGCGCAATTATGGGTTTTCTGAACAGCATCTAGTTTAAACTTATTCTCAAGTTCCACAATTGGCATTGAATTCAAGCTTTCCTACAATGATCTTGAGATGGTCCTGACCAAGTGTTGTCATTTTTCTGGTCTGTCTGAAATCCAACATGGCCACCATTGCCAACAGTACCACTCTAGTTGCTAATGAGTATGTATACTACAATAGTACAAGGGTCTATAGAATCAGATTAATGTTAAGACCCATGGGCCTCTTTTTTTTTTTTTTTTTCAAGGTTTCTGTTATTGACAATTCAGTCTATCTATGAAAATAAGTAAAGATAGAATAACCACATGTATAGTGCTGTTAAACTATGGCTTTGTTACATTTTCAGATGATTTTTACTGACCGGTTGTCACAGATGCCAGGGGAGCGTGCAAGAACACTCCAAGAAATAGCCAAGCAGAGGAAGACAAGTAATTCCTATATATTACATACAAATAACTCAGTTATTCTGTATAATTTACTACAAATAAATCTTTTTCTCATACAGAATTTCACTATACATGTTATTTAAAGTTTTAGTGATATAGACTCCAGAGCCTGATATTTTAGCAGGCACTGGGTCCACTATAAGACCATTTTTAAGGCTTTTTATACAAGAGCTTCTTAATCATTGTCCTTAAATGATCTTAGCTTTTTTTTTAACTAATGATTTTATTCAAATTTTTAAATACATTCACATGATATATAGTGATAACAATATGTCTACAGATTATGGTGGCAAAAGAAATATATATTTATTTATCTGAATTACAAATTTCATGCATAACCTCTTCATACAGAATTTCTGTTAACATATATTCAGATTATTCACATGACTTGACGATTCATCAGTAAGTCATAATCTCCTTTAGCAGACATCCACATACAGACAGTTTAAAATATTTAATTAATTCATACACATTTAATTAGTTGATATATCTTTTAATCAGTTGATGTATTAATTTAGTCGATGAGATCATCAATAGAAGAAGTATGCTATGATCGTAGGATTCATGTGTTTGTGTTGATGTTAACTGTTGATGGGATGTTGAACAATACTAACCACCAATTTGACATTGGATGAGTAACTATATTTTATTATATTTTTACCAGTGAAATATCAAAAATTATTCATTCTATAAAAGTGATATTTTTCACTAGTGAAAAATATCATATTTTTCCACTAGTGAAAAATATCATATTTTTCCACTAGTGAAAAATATCATATTCTACTGTGAAAAATATCATATTGCTGATTTGACCAATCAAATTAATGATTAGAAAATACCAAAATAATTCACCAATCAGAAAGCCCGACATATATGTCAGCACCTGGACAGGGGGAACTACTTTTTTTGTATGCAAACTTTCGCTATAGGCCTAGTTAGCATACGGGGTAGGTTTTTCGTTGATAAAAAATGTAATAAACAGAATATCTAACAGTGTCTTCAGTAATACCAAATATATTTCACTCGTGTTAGATATTCTCTATATATATTGTTTTAGCTGCAGTACTTTTGTTTTTGTCAGTATCTGTCCGAATATCTCTACATTAAAACTATGTCTAATTTCAGCACAGACCACATTAGATAACATGCAGCTTGGTGATCCTTGGCATAAAGAGATTCTCAGAGATGAAGGCCTCACGGTAAGTTTTGTGATAATGAAATCCTTACATAACAAGTCAGGGCTTTCGGTTGACCAGGGGCCGCGGTGGCCGAGTGGTTAAGGTGTCCCGACACTTTATCACTAGCCCTCCACCTCTGGGTTGCGAGTTCGAAATATACGTGGGGCAGTTGCCAGGTACTGACCGTAGGCCGTTGGTTTTTCTCCGGGTACTCCGGCTTTCCTCCACCTCTAAACCTGGCACGTCCTTAAATGACCCTGGCTGTTAATAGGACGTTAAACAAAAACAAAACAAAACAAATCGGTTGACCATTGATTTTAACCAATTTCAGAAGTCCAAAAACCATATAATAGGAATAAGAAGGGTCAAAGCTATATATGTCAAATAGATTCACTGCCGTTGAACCCTCTCTGTGGACGACAAAAATACTTCATTATTTGAACGAGTGTTGAGTGTATTGAATGTTCTGACACAGCCAGAAATCTGTATCCCGGGGCCACTCATGATACTGTGGCGGTGATTGACTGTACTTGAAGTAGGTGGAGTTTGAAATTTAAAATGTTGACAACACTGAAAAATAAAGACACATTGATCAAAATAATGACAGCATGCAGTAGGGATTTGGAATATCCGGAGGATTAATAATATTGACAGCATATCCTGTTTGTCGCTCAGCCGATCAGATTCAGATTGCAGATTGAACTGTCGCTAACCCCGACATGTTTGTGTACCGTCATGATCAGGTCAACCATTAGTACTGTACAGATACAACAAGGCCTATGTATAGTTTACAAAAAGAATTGTTGTGCATGCATGCTTACTCAAATTTTTCAAGCAGTTGGGCCGCGGTGGCCGAGTGGTTAAGGTGTACCGACACTTTATCACTAGCCCTCCACCACTGGGTTGCGAGTTCGAAACCTACGTGGGGCAGTTGCCAGGTACTGACCGTAGGCCGGTGTTTTTTCTTCGGGTACTCCGGCTTTCCTCCACCTCCAAAACCTGGCACGTCCTTAAATGACCCTGGCTGTTAATAGGACGTTAAACAAAAACAAACCAAATTACTCAAATTTTTCAAGCAGAAACAATCTTGGTCTATCTTGTTTCGAATGAGCAACAATATGTTGGGTTTTTTTTCTGACCTGAAAGAAGCTCTCTTAGACTAGTAATTAATCAACCATCGCTACACACAGTTGTTTTATTTTTCATTCAATCACATTGATATCGTAATTTAGGCAAATACTGCAAGTTCTAATTCTCCCTGCATCGGAAACCCCTGTACACAGCCGGATACAAGTTGGTGTCATTGAAGCCCCGCCTACTTTTAAACGAACTGTCCAATGGCTATGAGGAAACGTTCTTCTCTCTTAAAGCGTGGTTTATTTGTATTAGATAATGTACTATTGATACTGTTCGCAATAGTGTTATACTTTTGTCCTCCACATATAGGGTTCAACGGCAGTAAATCTAAGAGTTGGAGCTCATTTCCGAGAGTCAATACCATACTATCCAGGGTTAATTTACTGGATAACCTAGTGTATATATATATTGTGTTGAGTAAAGTATTTTTTATGTGGGGAATGTCAAAACAAATTAACAAAAAACAAAAAAACTCAGTTGCAGAATATTTTTTATTTTCCCAGAAAAAATAGCAATGCCTTGTACTGAAACTACCAACTTTGAGTTTAGAATTATAGAATTAAAACTTAAGTTCTGAAACCTGTACCAAATTAACTTAGAGTGTAGAATTGTAAAATCTTTTAAAACTTAAGTTCTGAAACCTGTAAGAACATACAGTATAGAATTATAGAATTAAGTAAAACGTAAGATAGTGTACTAACTTAGGGTGTAGAATTATAGAATTAATTAAAATCTAAGTACTGAAACCTGTAACAATTTATAGTGCAGAATTATAGAATCAATTAAAACTTAATAAAAATCAGCAGATTGAAATGATTTTGTGTATTTGTTTTGATGCAATATATTAAATCTGAATAAAATACTGATATCACCAGAGGAAATAGTCCTTCCTACCATTTCTATTGATAGCATTTCCACTAATTAATTTGTAGTATAATAATGAATTTTGTTCTTTTGTCATATTGTGACAGTTCAAGTTCAAGTTTTATTTTATTTTAGTGTCACATGTCAATACAATACTTGATTAAAAAATGTGCATAAGAACAATAAAATACATATTGATATCCAGCCATTATTGGCTTATGAGACACTAATTACGAATAAAATCTATTAAAAGCTATCAATTATGCTATCCGTTATTGTTAAATTATACAATGATTAAAATATATAGATTATCAATGTCACATACTTATTTTTTGGAGTTCAGAGACTAACACTAGTCTGTAATAGTTATGGTATTATCAGGCTACACATGAGCCTTGAATTAATTAGTAAATAATTGTACTGCATATTAATGAGCAAATTGCTCATCTTAATAATTAATTTGTCATATTGTGACAGTTGTATGTGTATGCACCCAAGGGGGGTGTGAAGACTACAGGAGCCATGTTTCACCTTGTCATGAGGCACATTGAGACAGATACACTTTCATCCTACGTGACTCGTATGTACAAACCAATAAAGGTAAGATCTTTAGACTAGTTGCAAGTTAATTACAGATCTAGGCAAGCAGCCTTGAAAAATCCTTGGAACTTTTTTTTTCATTTGGCATTAAAAAGCTCTGAAATCTGGCTCATGGCCTTGAAAACCATTGAATGTTCTTTTGGTTTTGAAAAGCTTTAATCATATTTCGGATCATGGCCTTGAAAAGCTTTGAATCATGGCCGCCTCAAACCGATAGGCTGTAAATGGAAATTAATGCAACTAAAAAATATGTCTGATTCGTCCCACTCATAATTGATTAGTTTGATCACATCGATCTATGCACCATGTGTTTTTTGTGATAATGGGGAATTGAAGGTTGTTGTCACTATTTCTCAGAAAGTCCATCATTGATCTTTCTCGCATTCATCTGTAGGTTCCCCTTGGCACCAAGTTGTACATGTTCCATTTTGAGACTAATCTCAAACTAAGATAGCCTAAAGGTGGCCATTTTGATTTTGACAGTTGAAGAAGCCTGTTATCACTAATTCTCAGAAAGTCCTCAATGGATCTTTCTCAAATTTTACTTCTAGTCTCCCCATGATATAGTTGTGCATGTTCCATTTTTAATTCTTCATGGAAATTATGTAGGAAATTCATGAAGATTTATTATGTAGGTTCCTCTTGTTTTCAAATGAATCTCTTCTGTTATCAATACATGTATATCCTCATCACCTTAATACTGGTTTTTGGTTGAAAACTGATCAATGAAATTGAACATCTCATTGACGATTCAGCTGAAGTGGCACACACTTATTTGTAATAGATTGAAAATCTCGAAAAATATAATTCAGAATCAATATCAAACATAAATGATCACATTGAAGCTCTACCTTGTCATGCAAGTTTCTGTTGGGCTGTGTCTTAAACTCTCTTTATTACATTTTTACCAGTGAAATATCAAAAATTATTCATTCTATAAAAGTGATATTTTTCACTGGTGAAAAATCATAAATATCACTTTTGCTGATTTGACCAATCAAATTCATGATTAGAAAATACCAAAATGATTGACCAATCAGAAAGCCCAACATCAGCACCTGGACAGGGGGAACTACTTTTTTTTGTTTACATTAGGCCTAGTTAGCATACGGGGTAGGTTTTTCGTTGATAAAAAATGTAATAAACAGAATATCTAACAGTGTCTTCAGTAATACCAAATATATTTCACTCGTGCGGCTAATATTTTGATATTTTTCACTCGTGCGGCGCACTCGTGAAAAATATCAAAATATTAGCCCCACTCGTGAAATATATTTGGTATTACTGAAGACACTGTTAGATATCCTCTATTTCTTATCGTTACAACAATGAAATGTAATACTCAATAAACTCTTTACAGGTAAAGTATACCAAGTTGTTTGAGCCTAGAATGTCTGCTAATGGACGCGATATGATCTTCCTCATGCTGTTCCCTTCATATCCTCCAAAAGGTAAAATATACCACCAAAGTATGACCTTTTCTGTATTTTTCGGTCACCTGAGACAAAGCTCAAGTGACCTTTTCTAATCGCCTTTTGTCCATCGTCATGCGTCTTTACATTTTCCACTTCTTCTCTAAAACCGCAGAACCAAATTCAATAAAGGCAGGAAGCCTCCATTTCAAAAATCTTCTAAACTCCCAGATATGGTAGAATCAAATATTCACAGATAGAAACGTCCTAAGGTCCTATACCAAGATTGTAAATTTCATGACCTTGGGGTCTCATGTTTCCCCCTGGGGAGGGGGTGTAAATTTCATCACCCTGGGGTCTCATGTTTCCCCCTGGGGAGGGGGTAAAGTTATCTATAGTTTATATAGGGAAATCATATTTTTGAGCATTATTTGTTACAATTGACATCGGAAATGATACAAACTTTGTTAGAATTATCAGTATGGGATGCCTGTTGTAAACTACATGTATTGGTACTAACTGACCCCCAGGGGCTTATGGGTGGGGCCAAAAAGGGTCAATTAAATTAACTTAAATATTTCAAAACTAAGGTGAGTGTTAAGACCCATGGGCCTATATTGCTCTTTTTAGGTCACCTGAGACAAAGTCTCAAGTGACCTATTCTTATCACCTTTTGTCCGTCGTCAACAGTCATCTGTCCATAAACAATTAATTACATTCTCAACTTCTTCTCCAAAACCACTGAACCAAATTCAATGAAATTTGGCAGGGAGCTTCTATGGCTAAAGGTCAACTAAAATTGTGAATTATATGGTCCCGATCCCCCGGGGGCCTGAGGGGCGGGGCCAAAAAGGGTCAAATTGACTAAAACTTCAAAAATCTTCTTCTCTACTCTCAGATATGGTATGTGGAATCAAATACTCTTCATAGATGGAAGGGTCTTAAGGTGCTTTACCAAAATTGGGAATTTCATGACCCTGGGGTCTCACGTTTGCCCCTGGGGAGGGGGTAAACTTTACTATAGTTTATATAGGGAAATCACATTTTTGATTATTATTTGTTGGATTTCTATTGGTATTCATTCTAACTTGGTTCAAATTATCAGCATAGGATGTCAGTTTGATGGTATGTACATGTTGGCCCTGGTTGACCCCCAGGGGCTGGTAGGCGGGGCCAAAAAGGGTCAAATTGACTGAAATTTCAAAAATCTTCTTCTTACAACCCAAATAAGGTAGAATTAAATACTCTTCATAGATGGAAGGGTCTTAAGGTGCTTTACCATAATTGTGAATTTCCTAGCCCTGGGGTCTCACGTTTTCCCCATGGGAGGGGATAAACTTTACTATAGTTATAGGGAAATCACATTTTTGACTATCATTTGTTTTATTTGTTTTGAAATTCATTCTTTCATTCAAATTTACTGAAATATTTCAAAAATCAGGTGACCGTTAAGGCCCATGGGCCTCTTGTTATTTTAATTTCAAGTTCAACTGAGGCAAAGGTGATTAACTCTTGAAAAGTTTCATTCCCGGTTCATATTAATTAACTGTTGCCATGTGGTTCGTAAAAATAGTGAAACCCTTGATTGGAGCATTACTATAGTAATTTGAAATCATTTTGTCTACATTGTGGTCATGAAGAGATACATTTGTGATGGTGATGATTTGTGTTAACGATGATTTGTATTAACGATGATTTGTGTTAACGATGATTTGTGTTAACTATTTTCTATCACTTGTAATATTTTGCCTTTCTGTTCAATTGTTTATAATTGAAAAGTCACTGTTTTAATTAAATTGTCAATCTGGAACCCTAAAATACTTTAATGCATACATGTACCTGCAAGGTATCTAAATTTTGCTGATGTCGCTTTCGTAACACAATCAGTATCATTTGACTAATTTGTTGAAGGATAAATTATTTGACCCATGACCTTTGTAGCACTCTTTGCTGACTATTATAATTTTGAATCTGTCTCTTTTAATCATAACTTTTGGTTAGAAAGTTCCGGTATATTGGCTCTTGTATTCTTTATTAAAAATCCTGAAAATGACATTGAATTATGGCGCCATGTAGAAAAAGATGCCTTAATATCTGTTATGCAGTTCATAGATCCTGGCAAAGGTTTTGCAATCAACATATTGGATATATCTGTGAAGTTTTGAAATATTTCAAACATTAATGTGGAAAAGAAGTTATCTTTGACGCACTGTTGTCTATTTATTCAGGTGCCCACCTCACCATTGTTATCTGTGATCTGACCATCGGAGAACTGAAACCCTATAGACGTGATATACATCTTACTACTTCCGAATACAATGACATTCTGGATGACAATGTGGTTCAGTACGATGTAAGTCGCACATACTCCATGGAGTTTCCATTTTATATCACATTTAAGAAATCAAGTTATAAAAAAAATTCTGGTTAACAAGTCTCTGGCAAGTTTCATGAATCTGATATCAAATGAAAATTGTGTAAGATCCCTTCTATCGCACAAGATAATTCACAATTTTTTTTTTTTTTTTTTTATATCCTCCAAGTCGTTCATGTTTCTCATGGAAGATAATATCACAGTCTGTCCTGTACTGTTGTCCTTGGGCAAAACATAACTGCAGGTGCTTTGGATACTTGTAGCATGTAATGGGTTTCTCCTATATTGTTAAGTGAGGAAATCACCAGCTACTACAGAAAGACCTTGACTAAAAATGATCCTGGCCATTCACAGGGAGATAAACACAACAAATTTGAAACAAATACAAAATATAGATATTTATTAGTAAATCTGTTTTCCTCATTCCATGCCTATTCCTGCAGCACTTTCTGTACTTATATATATATGTAGTTTTAATGTATGATATAGGTCAGTCAGACGTATGGACCAACAGGTTCTTCATACGTTTTTGTTAACATCCGAGGTGAGCTGAAGGCATATTCCCTCACCACAGGGCGACAGGTCATTATGATGGAGCGGGAGGAGGACAGATTTTCAGGTAAGTTTAATTACAGGTGTGTTAACTTGGCAGGGAAAGAATCTCCGGTAGATTAAATCATAAGTGTGTTATTAAACAAAAACTAATTCCTATACGCCATCAGTCTTTCCCTACCCCAAGGGACTTTAGTTTCTTTAAACACAATCATGTTGTAAAAACAATCTGTGGGATCTTTTCACACCCTTAGAGAGTCTTGACTTTATTTCTGGGTTATTTCTTCTAAGCAGTTGAGATCCCCAAAACTATAATCAAATATAGCATTGTTCAAGATCGACAAATAAAGCTATTAATGAAATTAACATGAACAGTATAATGACGTTTGGTCAAATCCAACCAGGTGAGCAATACAGGCCCCATGGGCCTCTGGTTTTATTCTAAAAACATAACTTCCAAAGGGAAGCATCAATGCAAAGATATCACAAAAAAGTACATCTCATTTGCAAATTTTTGGCCGTTTGGTTATCTTCAGGGTTTGTTTTGGAAAATGGCGCACACACACAAAGAGTTGTCGTTCCTTACACATATGCCCCCACAATGCAACGCGCCTAGTAAACAATCATGGCAATCGCAACCTGCCTCAGCGAGTGTTCAAGTGCACAGAACACAGGTTTGGATCGATGCTATAATAAATAAACAAATCTCATCAAAAGATGAGACATATCAATATTTTATTCAGTAATTCTTCTTCACAATGCTACTGATATGGTCTGGATAATAACTAAATGTCGATATCGATGCATCGAACATAACCTGTTTTGACGAAGTGGGAACCAATGATTAGATAACGTTGTACATCGTGTCGAATCAATATGTATGTTAAAAACACTTTTCATAAAACGTTTATTACGGGAAAATCACAAAAATACCCTAAAATCAATTAAAATTTTCCGATTTTTGGGAATTTTTATATGCGTATAAGCGGGAGTCGGTGTTTTAGTCGATGCAAATACACGGGATTAAAATACAAAGATAAAGAAGAAAAAAATCGGGACCTGAGAATTTTATGCAAATAAGCGGGATATTCAAATAACCGATATGCAAATAAGTGGGCTCCTCTGTATTATTATTTTATACTAGGATTTCCTGGATGTCTCATTGATGCTTCGGACTGGGACCTACCTCGGAACTTGGAGGTCACTATGGTGTGTTCCAAAGGCAAGATGTATGCAGTTTTCTATGGACAGGTAAGGCTTACTGTTGGTATCGTCTATCAATAAGGGGAAAAGCAATTGTTTGCTTTTAATTAAATTGTAAGAGTTTTGGTTTGTTTTTGTTTAACGTTCTATTAACGGCCAGGGTCATTTAAGGACGGCCATGTTTTGGAGGTGGAGGAAAGCCGGAGTACCCGGAGAAAAACCACCGGCCTACGGTCAGTACCTGGCAACTCGCAACCCACAGGTGGAGGGCTAGTGATAAAGTACATGTGTCGGCACACCTTAACCACTCGTCCATCACGGCCCCAATTGTAAGAGACCTCCTTGACATCTTGAAACAGAGGGGAAAGGTCATGATATTTAGGCCTACATTTATATACATATACAGAACAGAAGGTGGCCATATAGTGAGGTTTTACTGTATAGGGGAAATTCCCAAAAATGATAACTGGGTCCAACGGACCAAGTTTCTATCCAAATTAGTCCCACAATGCATCGGGCGGGTTTTCAGTCAAAAACAACAATGGGGGAACATCGAAAGCATGTGCCTGGCAAAACACGGACAGATTCTGCCAAAAAGAAATGTAATACTAGGGACTGGAATCGGCAAAACCTCAGGATTTCCTTAGGAGAAGAATTGATTTGATGGAACTTAGCAAGTTTTTCTAATATAGTCTCTAATTAGTGAGACCTTGTTTTCATGTTATTGTTTGAAAACAAAGTAGTCATTACAGATAGCTGTACATGTTTAAAAACTTAGATGGTTTGTTCTACAGTGTTATTTTTATTTGTAAGCTATTGGTGCTTTACCGTAATCATGGCAATGCTCAAAAACTATAACAAGTGAAATTCATACTTGCATAGGTTTTTTAGCATGTAAATCCAAGCAATACAGTCATGATTCATCTCTCAAAAACGTATCCATAAAGTATCGGTATCATATTGTTTCATTCTTATCTGTATCCAACCCTTAGTGTGAAACATGTCAATGCAGGTATGTCATTCAAGGTAGATGTGCACGAAAATTTATTGAAGTATATCTATATATAATCCCCTGCTTCGATTTTTGCAAAATTGTCAATTTATTGAAAATACTGTTCGAAGGGAGAGTCAACTGTGAGATGCTGAAGTTACTTACAGATAAGGACAAACGTTTCACTAAAAGAAATATAATTCGCATAACAATCAATAGCAAATAAGTAAAATACTTTTTTTATCAATTATCTTATTGGTTATATAAAATATGATATGAATATTTATAACAGTATTTGAATCATTTGAATGTCTTTGAATATTGGCTTTTATATCTTATGTTGAAACTTAATATACATGCAACAACCTGCAGGCTATTGCATATATGGGCAGCAATTTCAGGATGAAATACCAAAAATACTTAGATCTATATACTGTTTATCGATCACTTATTAATAAGTACATTTAATGGGTTGTCTGTCTGACCATTATGTGTTATTGTTACTTATTAAGTGTGATTTTTTTTCCATGTAGGTGACAGTGTATTTCTTGGCACTAATTAATTAAGTGCAAAAGACATCGTGAGAGCTTCATTCACCCCTATAGTATTATTGGCTCTTCTAAAAAGCCCTGCAATTGGCCGATCCCTGAGAGGCGTCCTATAATTTAATTTTGTATGAAATACGCATTTTCATTGGCTGAAATAATTTTGTTATACCTCCATAACAAAATTTTTGACGTCGCGAAATGTAACGTCATTTTTGATTGGCTGATGACGTTGCGTAATAATTTATCACAGGAAAGAGTTCGCCAAAGAAAGTGAAATATCTTGGTGTGTATAAGACGAAATTAAATTATAAGAATTAACATTAATTATTTTTTCTGTTATACAGTCATAACAGAAAAAACTGGAGTGTACTCTAAATAAACCGCTCCGCTTCGCGATTTATTTAGAGTACACTCCAGTTTTTTCTGTTATGACTGTATAACAGAAAAAATAATTAATGTTAATCCTTAAATAAAATATGTTATCAACTAATTAGATTGCTCGTATTTGAGTTTTCCGGCCTAGTGATGTACATGTAAACATTATAATGGATCATATCTACTGGCATTACTAAAGCCTGAAAAGAAAGCAATTGACAAATATATATATATTTCAGTCAATTCTCAGAAACGTTTTAAAACATCTGAATTTATGTCGGTAGCTAACTCCTGTAACACATGTAGTTATAGTGCCCCTCTGTCTGTCCGGTACACATGTAGTTATAGTGCCCCTCTGTCTGTCTGGTACACATGTAGTTAATGCCCCTCTGTCTGTCCGGTACACATGTACATGTAGTTAGTGCCCCTCTGTCTGTCTGGTACACATGTAGTTAGTGCCCCTCTGTCTGTCCGGTACACATGTAGTTAATGCCCCTCTGTCTGGTACACATGTAGTTAATGCCCCTCTGTCTGGTACACATGTAGTTAATGCCCCTCTGTCTGGTACACATGTAGTTAATGCCCCTCTGTCTGGTACACACGTAGTTAATGCCCCTCTGTCCGGTACACATGTAGTTAATGCCCCTCTGTCCGGTACACATGTAGTTAATGCCCCTCTGTCCGGTACACATGTAGTTAATGCCCCTCTGTCTGGTACACATGTAGTAAGTGGCCCTCTGTCTGTCCGGTACACATGTAGTTAGTGCCCCTCTGTCTGTCCGGTACACATGTAGTTAGTGCCCCTCTGTCTGGTACACATGTAGTTAGTGCCCCTCTGTCTGTCTGGTACACATGTAGTTAGTGCCCCTCTGTCTGTCTGGTACACATGTAGTTAGTGCCCCTCTGTCTGTCTGGTACACATGTAGTTAGTGCCCCTCTGTCTGGTACACATGTAGTTAGTGCCCCTCTGTCTGTCTGGTACACATGTAGTTAATGCCCCTCTGTCTGTCCAGTACACATGTAGTTAGTGCCCCTCTGTCTGGTACACATGTAGTTAGTGCCCCTCTGTCTGGTACACATGTAGTTAGTGCCCCTCTGTCTGGTACACATGTAGTTAGTGCCCCTCTGTCTGTCTGGTACACATGTAGTTAGTGCCCCTCTGTCTGTCCAGTACACATGTAGTTAGTGCCCCTCTGTCTGTCTGGTACACATGTAGTTAGTGCCCCTCTGTCTGTCTGGTACACATGTAGTTAGTGCCCCTCTGTCTGGTACACATGTAGTTAGTGCCCCTCTGTCTGTCTGGTACACATGTAGTTAATGCCCCTCTGTCTGTCTGGTACACATGTAGTTAGTGCCCCTCTGTCTGGTACACATGTAGTTAGTGCCCCTCTGTCTGTCTGGTACACATGTAGTTAATGCCCCTCTGTCTGGTACACATGTAGTTAGTGCCCATCTGTCTGTCTGGTACACATGTAGTTAGTGCCCCTCTGTCTGTCTGGTACACATGTAGTTAGTGCCCCTCTGTCTGGTACACATGTAGTTAGTGCCCCTCTGTCTGGTACACATGTAGTTAGTGCCCCTCTGTCTGTCTGGTACACATGTAGTTAGTGCCCCTCTGTCTGGTACACATGTAGTTAGTGCCCCTCTGTCTGTCTGGTACACATGTAGTTAATGCCCCTCTGTCTGTCTGGTACACATGTAGTTAGTGCCCCTCTGTCTGTCTGGTACACATGTAGTTAGTGCCCCTCTGTCTGTTTGGTACACATGTAGTTAGTGCCCCTGTGTCTGTCTGTCTGGTACACATGTACATGTAGTTAGTGCCCCTGTGTCTGTCTGGTACACATGTAGTTAGTGCCCCTGTGTCTGTCCGGTACACATGTAGTTAGTGCCCCTGTGTCTGTCTGGTACACATGTAGTTAGTGCCCCTCTGTCTGTCCGGTACATATGTAGTTAGTGCCCCTCTGTCTGTCTGGTACACATGTAGTTAGTGCCCCTGTGTCTGTCTGGTACACATGTAGTTAGTGCCCCTCTGTGTGTCTGGTACACATGTAGTTAGTGCCCCTCTGTCTGTCTGGTACACATGTAGTTATTGCCCCTGTGTCTGTCTGGTAACATGTAGTTAGTGCCCCTGTGTCTGTCTGGTACACATGTAGTTAGTGCCCCTGTGTCTGTCTGGTAACATGTAGTTAGTGCCCCTGTGTCTGTCTGGTACACATGTAGTTAGTGCCCCTCTGTCTGTCTGGTACACATGTAGTTAATGCCCCTCTGTCTGTCTGGTACACATGTAGTTAGTGCACCTGTGTCTGTCTGGTACACATGTAGTTAGTGCCCCTCTGTCTGTCCGGTACACATGTAGTTAGTGCCCCTGTGTCTGTCTGGTACACATGTAGTTAGTGCCCCTCTGTCTGTCTGGCACACATGTAGTTAGTGCCCCTCTGTCTGTTTGGTACATATGTAGTTAGTGCCCCTCTGTCTGGTACACATGTAGTTAGTGCCCCTCTGTCTGTCTGGTACACATGTAGTTAGTGCCCCTCTGTCCGGTGCACATGTAGTTAGTGCCCCTCTGTCTGGTACACATGTAGTTAGTGCCCCTCTGTCTGTCCGGTACACATGTAGTTAGTGCCCCTGTGTCTGTCTGGTACACATGTAGTTAGTGCCCCTCTGTCTGTCTGGCACACATGTAGTTAGTGCCCCTCTGTCTGTTTGGTACATATGTAGTTAGTGCCCCTCTGTCTGGTACACATGTAGTTAGTGCCCCTCTGTCTGTCTGGTACACATGTAGTTAGTGCCCCTCTGTCCGGTGCACATGTAGTTAGTGCCCCTCTGTCTGGTACACATGTAGTTAGTGCCCCTGTGTCTGTCTGGTACACATGTAGTTAGTGCCCCTCTGTCTGTCTGGTACACATGTATTTAGTGCCCCTCTGTCTGTCCGGTGCACATGTAGTTAGTGCCCCTCTGTCTGTCTGGTACACATGTAGTTAGTGCCCCTCTGTCTGTCTGGTACACATGTAGTTAGAGCCCCTCTGTCTGTCTGGTACATATGTAGTTAGAGCCCCTCTGTCTGTCCCGTACACATGTAGTTAGTGCCCCTCTGTCTGTCCCGTACACATGTAGTTAGTGCCCCTCTGTCTGTCCCGTACACATGTAGTTAGTGCCCCTGTGTCTGTCTGGTACACATGTAGTTAGTGCCCCTCTGTCTGGTACACATGTAGTTAGTGCCCCTCTATCTGTCTGGTACACATGTAGTTAGAGCCCCTCTGTCTGTCCGGTACACATGTAGTTAGTGCCCCTCTATCTGTCTGGTACACATGTAGTTAGTGCCCCTCTGTCTGGTACACATGTAGTTAGTGCCCCTCTGTCTGTCCGGTACACATGTAGTTAGTGCCCCTCTGTCTGTCCGGTACACATGTAGTTAGTGCCCCTCTGTCTGTCCAGTACACATGTAGTTAGTGCCCCTCTGTCTGGTACACATGTAGTTAGTGCCCCTCTGTCTGTCCGGTACACATGTAGTGAGTGCCCCTCTGTCTGTCCAGTACACATGTAGTTAGTGCCCCTCTGTCTGGTACACATGTAGTTAGTGCCCCTCTGTCTGTCCAGTACACATGTAGTTAGTGCCCCTCTGTCTGGTACACATGTAGTTAGTGCCCCTCTGTCTGTCCAGTACACATGTAGTTAGTGCCCCTCTGTCTGCTACACATGTAGTTAGTGCCCCTCTGTCTGTCCGGTACATATGTAGTTAGTGCCCCTGTGTCTGTCTGGTACACATGTAGTTAGTGCCCCTCTGTCTGTCCAGTACACATGTAGTTAGTGCCCCTCTGTCTGGTACACATGTAGTTAGTGCCCCTCTGTCCGGTACACATGTAGTTAGTGCCCCTCTGTCTGCTACACATGTAGTTAGTGCCCCTCTGTCTGTCCGGTACATATGTAGTTAGTGCCCCTGTGTCTGTCTGGTACACATGTAGTTAGTGCCCCTCTGTCTGTCTGGTACACATGTAGTTAGTGCCCCTCTGTCTGTCCGGTGCACATGTAGTTAGTGCCCCTCTGTCTGTCTGGTACACATGTAGTTAGTGCCCCTCTGTCTGTCCGGTACACATGTAGTTAGTGCCCCTCTGTCTGGTACACATGTAGTTAGTGCCCCTCTGTCTGTCCGGTACACATGTAGTTAGTGCCCCTCTGTCTGTCCAGTACACATGTAGTTAGTGCCCCTCTGTCTGGTACACATGTAGTTAGTGCCCCTCTGTCTGTCCAGTACACATGTAGTTAGTGCCCCTCTGTCTGGTACACATGTAGTTAGTGCCCCTCTGTCTGTCCAGTACACATGTAGTTAGTGCCCCTCTGTCTGCTACACATGTAGTTAGTGCCCCTCTGTCTGTCCGGTACATATGTAGTTAGTGCCCCTGTGTCTGTCTGGTACACATGTAGTTAGTGCCCCTCTGTCTGTCCAGTACACATGTAGTTAGTGCCCCTCTGTCTGGTACACATGTAGTTAGTGCCCCTCTGTCCGGTACACATGTAGTTAGTGCCCCTCTGTCTGCTACACATGTAGTTAGTGCCCCTCTGTCTGTCCGGTACATATGTAGTTAGTGCCCCTGTGTCTGTCTGGTACACATGTAGTTAGTGCCCCTCTGTCTGTCTGGTACACATGTAGTTAGTGCCCCTCTGTCTGTCCGGTGCACATGTAGTTAGTGCCCCTCTGTCTGTCTGGTACACATGTAGTTAGTGCCCCTCTGTCTGTCCGGTACACATGTAGTTAGTGCCCCTCTGTCTGTCCGGTACACATGTAGTTAGTGCCCCTCTGTCTGTCCAGTACACATGTAGTTAGTGCCCCTCTGTCTGGTACACATGTAGTTAGTGCCCCTCTGTCTGTCCGGTACACATGTAGTTAGTGCCCCTCTGTCTGTCCAGTACACATGTAGTTAGTGCCCCTCTGTCTGGTACACATGTAGTTAGTGCCCCTCTGTCTGTCCAGTACACATGTAGTTAGTGCCCCTCTGTCTGGTACACATGTAGTTAGTGCCCCTCTGTCTGTCCAGTACACATGTAGTTAGTGCCCCTCTGTCTGCTACACATGTAGTTAGTGCCCCTCTGTCTGTCCGGTACATATGTAGTTAGTGCCCCTGTGTCTGTCTGGTACACATGTAGTTAGTGCCCCTCTGTCTGTCCAGTACACATGTAGTTAGTGCCCCTCTGTCTGGTACACATGTAGTTAGTGCCCCTCTGTCCGGTACACATGTAGTTAGTGCCCCTCTGTCTGCTACACATGTAGTTAGTGCCCCTCTGTCTGTCCGGTACATATGTAGTTAGTGCCCCTGTGTCTGTCTGGTACACATGTAGTTAGTGCCCCTCTGTCTGTCTGGTACACATGTAGTTAGTGCCCCTCTGTCTGTCCGGTGCACATGTAGTTAGTGCCCCTCTGTCTGTCTGGTACACATGTAGTTAGTGCCCCTCTGTCTGTCCGGTACACATGTAGTTAGTGCCCCTCTGTCTGGTACACATGTAGTTAGTGCCCCTCTGTCTGTCCGGTACACATGTAGTTAGTGCCCCTCTGTCTGTCCAGTACACATGTAGTTAGTGCCCCTCTGTCTGGTACACATGTAGTTAGTGCCCCTCTGTCTGTCCAGTACACATGTAGTTAGTGCCCCTCTGTCTGGTACACATGTAGTTAGTGCCCCTCTGTCTGTCCAGTACACATGTAGTTAGTGCCCCTCTGTCTGCTACACATGTAGTTAGTGCCCCTCTGTCTGTCCGGTACATATGTAGTTAGTGCCCCTGTGTCTGTCTGGTACACATGTAGTTAGTGCCCCTCTGTCTGTCCAGTACACATGTAGTTAGTGCCCCTCTGTCTGGTACACATGTAGTTAGTGCCCCTCTGTCCGGTACACATGTAGTTAGTGCCCCTCTGTCTGCTACACATGTAGTTAGTGCCCCTCTGTCTGTCCGGTACATATGTAGTTAGTGCCCCTGTGTCTGTCTGGTACACATGTAGTTAGTGCCCCTCTGTCTGTCTGGTACACATGTAGTTAGTGCCCCTCTGTCTGTCCGGTGCACATGTAGTTAGTGCCCCTCTGTCTGTCTGGTACACATGTAGTTAGTGCCCCTCTGTCTGTCCGGTACACATGTAGTTAGTGCCCCTCTGTCTGTCTGGTACACATGTAGTTAGTGCCCCTCTGTCTGTCCGGTACACATGTAGTTAGTGCCCCTCTGTCTGTCTGGTACACATGTAGTTAGTGCCCCTCTGTCTGCTACACATGTAGTTAGTGCCAAAGTTTGTCGTTATCTAGCGAATTCATTCTTTGAGGGATTTTGATCAAATGCAATGATAAACAACCATAATATTTTGGACAAGTTTGACTTTCAGGTTTTTTCGGGTCAAGGTCACTGGATTTTTTTTAGCAGGGGCAGGCAGGACATGTAAGAAATGCTTAAGCAATACCCAGTATGCTTATAATGTATGCAAACATCATGATGTTACATGTAAAGATCTATCAATTACTGTGTCTCTCTCAGAGAACACTTCTAGTGAAACTTTCAAACAAGTTCTTTTTTGAACAGTAACATTTAATTTGAAGCTTAGCTCAAAAGTGATTCTAAGTTACATTTTCCATTGTCACTCTGCTCCCCAGATGAGAAAGGCAGATCCATGATACAAATTAATGCAAACAGTGTTAAGTTATTCTGAAAGATATTGAAATTATAACAATAAAAGATTGATCAGGGAGATTATATTTTTGTTTGTAGAAAATCAACTACATCTCTGTGATCAGCTTCACTGACACCAACACCTATAGACAGCGACGGGCCATGTGGAAATCGTATGAAGTCTGGTAAGTACAAACAGTGATGGGCCATGTGTGGAAATCGTATGAAGTCTGGTAAGTACAAACAGTAATGGGCCATGTGGAAATCATATGAAGTCTGGTAAGTACAAACAGTAATGGGCCATGTGGAAATCGTATGAAGTCTGGTAAGTACAAACAGTGATGGGCCATGTGGAAATCGTATGAAGTCTGGTAAGTACAAACATTGACGGGCCATGTGGAAATCATATGAAGTCTGGTAAGTACAAACAGCGATGGGCCATGTGGAAATTGTATGAAGTCTGGTAAGTACAAACAGTAATGGGCCATGTGGAAATCATATGAAGTCTGGTAAGTACAAACAGTAATGGGCCATGTGGAAATCGTATGAAGTCTGGTAAGTACAAACAGTGATGGGCCATGTGGAAATCGTATGAAGTCTGGTAAGTACAAACAGTGATGGGCCATGTGTGGAAATCGTATGAAGTCTGGTAGGTGCAAACAGTGATGGGCCATGTGGAAATCGTATGAAGTCTGGTAAGTACAAACAGTGATGGGCCATGTGGAAATCGTATTAAGTCTGGTAAGTACAAACAGTGATGGGCCATGTGGAAATCGTATGAAGTCTGGTAAGTACAAACAGTGATGGGCCATGTGGAAATCGTATGAAGTCTGGTACATATAAAGTAAGTACAAACAGTGATGGGCCATGTGGAAATCGTATTAAGTCTGGTAAGTACAAACAGTGATGGGCCATGTGGAAATCATATGAAGTCTGGTAAGTACAAACAGTGACGGGCCATGTGGAAATCGTATATAGTCAGCTGGTAATTATATAAATATAGACAGCTATGGGGCATGTGGAAATCATTTGAGTCTTGTCAGTATACAATCAGCATTGGGTCATGTATAACTCATATATATTCAGCTGGTTTGTACAGACAGCAATTGGCCATGTGGAAATCTTAAAATAATTACAAAATCTGAAGTTAGTGTGATGGGGCCACTTGGAAATTATACAAAATTTTGCAAAGTATAGAAAGCACAATAACATGAATCTTAAGAGTTTAAAAAAAAAAGATAATTATTCAACCGTTGCCACGATTCTTTTGATATTGTTAAAATAAGCTGAAAAGTTACGTGATTTGTGAATCAGGGAGACGATTTCCTGAATGAAATAGTAGGTGATTTTACTTTAACCAGCTACTTTTTATGATGCACAAATGACATGGTGGAGATCTTACTCTAAATGCACCCCTTACCATACAATATTTTGTCTTACATATCCTGATGTTTATATCTGATCATATCAAGGTTTGCTACAAAATTTCATAAAATAATGTACATGCTCCAAGTTCAAGGTCATTATGAGGAAGTTGAATGTCAAGTCATCTAAATGCTCATCGAAGTTGTAAACAGAAAGTCTTCATGACCTTATATTATTGTGATAGTCTGTATATCTAGCATACAAAAAGTAAAGAAAGTTGTTTCAATCTAAAGAAGTGATTGCAAACATCTTTTGTTTTATCAACCCATTGTATACAACAGGACAGAGCATCAGGTTATGCCGATAGAACAGAGATGTAACTTCATCACCCAGGAACTCAGCGATACACAGCACCCAAGTGTATACATGCGGGCACTCGTACTGCAGTGTATGGACGATGCCATTATGCAGTCGGATGGTGTGGAATTCACCAATGAGTTCATGTTTGAAAACCAGGCAGTTGACAAGGTTGAGAATTACATTGCTCTACAAGAAGAGGTATGTAATCTCAATATATGGCTCACTATGAGCTATTCCCTTATAAGAGACCAACCAACCAATTGTTTTCCCATAGACTTTAGTGTTAACGTTTTGGAGTATTTCATTCAAATTCTTGAATTGAATATGACGATTATGGTTTATAACAAAAGTTTAGGGTCTGATATAACACCTAATCAAAAAAAAAAGTTGGGTCCTCCAGCTCAAATTTTCTCCAGGGTAGCCATTTTGAAAAAAGGTGAATTTCGCAGTAAAAATTCTCAAAAATCTTAAATGTTTACCTGTTTACTATCATTACGTGAACTTTTGGGAAAAAAACCAATCGGACTTACGAAATTTATATCAACATTTCTTATTGATAGTAACCTATCAGGCTACATATCTATTTTCTCACTTCATAACATACTGGCCAATCAGTGGCTGTCAGACATTTTATCCTTGGCTCAACTTTCTATACACAGGGGCTGTTTCAAAAATATATTTTTTCAATTGGTTGGTTGTTCCCTATAACTAATTGTTCTATCTGTCCATCTGGCACGCTTTGTTCCAGGCAGATAACTACAGTATTTATTGAATGATTTGCAAGAAATTTGGTCAGGATGTTTAATTCACAAAATTTTACACTGAGGTAAAAAAGTGACCAAAGGTTGAGGCGGATAATGGTTGTTATTCACACTTCACATACTGTACGATATACATGTATATTATGATTTTGGAAAGGTTGAAATTTGTTTTTCATGTTATGACTTAAAAGTTACATACAAATGTAGCAAATAACAACATTTTAAAAAGTGCTTAAAGTTTAAATTATTTTTATATTAATTTTCTTTTACATCATAAGCATGTATATTTTTTAGAAATTAAAGTAAAAATATAATAATACATTTGATGATCGACACAGAATAATGTTGAGGACTCCTTTTGTATTTTAAATAAATTTGTTGGAAAATTTACATAAAATTCAGCTGACCCAATTTAAAATTATATATAAATCTTATGCTGGAAATATACAATTTTTAGTTCATCTCTTTGAAGAAGAGTGAGAGCTTGTGTTGTCACTCCGGCGTCGGCGTCGCCGTTGTTTTTTCAAATGTTAAGTTTTTGGTGCAAGTGTTGAAAGGCATAGTCATTTATGGTAATATGGTCCCTGTAGGGGTTAAACTATCCCCTGCCAGAGTAAAACTAAAAGATTTTTTGTGAAAAAAACAAATTTTTGAAAAAAAATTCTGCATTAAGTTTTTGGTGCAAGTGTTAAAAGGTTTTAATACATCACTTTATAATTGTACTAGGTTGCTGATATTTGGCAATAGAGTCCCTATGGAGTAAGACAATCCCTTCCTGGAGTAAAACTTTAAAAAAGTTAAATTGAAAGATTTTTTGGGGGAAATAACAGATTTTTAAAATTTTTGTGCAAGTGTTGGAAGCTATTAATACATCACTTTATGATTGTACTAGGGTGCTGATATTTTGGTAAAAGAGTCCCTCTGGAGTTACACTATCCCTTCTTGGAGTGAAACTGAAGGAAAGAAAAACAATGTAGAAATGCTCACATTAGACAATTTATACCGGTCCACATTTTTCAAGGGAGACAATTCTCATAAGGATAATATTTTATCAAAAAATTAAAAAAATAGGTCCAAAAGCAATTACATACAACAGCATAGCTTGTCTCCCGAATGTTTGTCAATAAATAATTTATATATATATAAATTGGTATGGTTTTGAAAATTGCATGAATTCACAAAACACAATCTAATCAAGTAAACAATATAAATAGTATTAATGCAATTTGCAAATATTTTAGTTATTTATTCACAAACATTTGCGAGACGAGCTATGCTGTTCTCCAACAGCTCTTGTATTTCCATTCTGTAGGTTGAGAAATCCAACATTTTGGTTGACACTGCTGTCAAACCTGTAGAAGAGGAACCAGACGAGAGAGACAGGACCAACTTTGCACCCGAAGACTACCTTATCTCCTGACACCTTTCTACCCACAAAGCCTCGTAACTCATTGTTACTGTGTTGAGGATATCTAAATTTTACTCAAGGGTTAAGAATTTTGAAATGAACATTGAAGATTAATGATTACCGTAAATTTGCGTGTATAGAGTGCACTCGTGTATAGTGCGCAGGCACGTTTTTGAATGATCTTTTGACTCCAGCATGAAAGGATAGAAATGAACGTGATATAGGTCTATAGTCAGCTTGCAAATGGTAGTGCGTGGTCCCATCTACGATGTTTGTACAAACAAAATAATTAATCCTACCCCAATTAGCTTGTGATTTTTATGCTAGTATGACCTTTTGTGGTATCTGTTCATGATATATACAAAGCTAATCAGGCCCAATTATTGGCTTGACTGACTGGCAAGCTGAGTACAAGTGTAGGCTGTAACAGTAGCCGCCATTTTTTTATTGGAAACATTTCTGTTATTGATATGCTGGTCAATTCAATTCAAATTTATTCCTTAGGCCTTTCAGCCCATAAGAGAAAATTACAACATGTGTATAGATATAAATGCATACAAGTACGTACAATTAGATGAATATAAGACAGACTGGTCATTACTTTTACATCAATGAAATAAATATGTCGATAGGATAATTTTTTGCAGTGCAGACAATGAATCACAGCAATATTCACAGTCAGGTCATTATTTATAGGGCTAGTTTGTCAGTGACTGCCCACGAGATCAAGTGCATTACTGTTATCCTTACCAAATTGTGCATGCGTGCTGTTACAGATAGCTTTCGTAAATAAACATGTTGAACGTCATCAGTCTCTGGCAAAGTTCTGGATTTATAAGGTGATTTATCTAGAATAATGAATTAACTATATATATACTGATATATCATTTCAAGTCTAGATCTTGTTTGATGTAAATTGAGCCATTATGACATTGTATTGCACCTAAATACAGCAACTTGATCAATTGAGAATGTATGTGTGCAGAACACGGGTAGCCTACCTAAGATAAAATCCTTGTAATTGCTGATAACTACTGTAAAAGTGGATATTTTCGCGTGTGGAAATTTTCCCTTAGCCAGCTTCCAAAGTGTTCGCGGTGTGGATATTTTCGCGCCGTCAAGATATTTTTGCGCTTACTTGTATCTTTTATATTTAGTATTTTTATGTGTTAATATATTCGCGTGTGGAAATTTTCGCGGAGATTTACTGATAGCGAAATAAGCGAAAATTTCCACACCGCGAATATTTCCACTTTTACAGTATTTATTTCCTGTTTTATTTAATCAATATTTTCATTGTAAATGCTTTATATGTTAAAGTATTAAATCATAAACCTGCTGTCAAAGAAAACGACTATTACAAATCTCATATCACATTCATGACATCCATGCATCTGAGCGGCAAAGGCTTGTACCTGCGTATAGTGCGCAGTGAATTTTTGGACGTGTCAACTTAAGAAAAAGAGTGTGCACTATACGCTAATATTTACAGTAAGTTCTGACCAATGCAAGCAGCTGTTATTTCCCTATTCTTCATATATTACGTACTTCTTTTCCACCATTGCTCATGTTAATGCATGATAAAGAAACTGAACCTTCCAGTTACAATTTGACATTATCTGATCAGGATGCATGTATGTGATATTCATTATTTTTATATAATATCACAGTTCTTCCCATTACCAGTGTTTGACAGCTCAAGAGAATTGAGATCCCTCTGTCTCACTCAGTGGAAGAATTATTATTTTTCTCTTACTGTAAAAGTGGATATTTTCGCGTGCGGAAATTTTCGCTTAGCCAGCTTCCAAAGTCTTTGCGGTGTGAATATTTTCGCAACGTCAAGATATTTTTGACCTCCCCTATTTTAGAGTTATCCTCCTTTGCACAGTATATCCGGCAGACATATTTGGAGTAGCTACTGAGAAAGGCAAATTTTTGTATGATGTCAAAATAACAACTCAAAAATGTCACAACAACACTTTCCTGTATGGATGTCATGTCAACATTACATAATGATGACGGAAGAGAAAAATAACCATTCATCCCCTTGAATGTACGTGACAAGAATTGATCTCAACTCTTGGGATAAGAATAAAGATACTCTCAAGTTTGTCAGTAAAAGAATCTTCAGATTTAGGTCCCCCTAGGTCTGTCTCACACAGAAAGGGGTCAAAAACATATCATTGTAGGTGTTTTGTTTAGTTTGATGTCTGGTATTTCATTTTTAAATGGACCATGGTGTATTTATTATGATTTAGTTCAATTATAGAATTGTCTTCCTTTTTATTTTTTCTATAATGTTACTTGTTAGATGTGATGTATCTACTCATGGATGTTGCAACTTCCACATAATTTATATACCCATTATATATACATGTATAGTCTGTTAGATAGTAAAGACAGTTGGGTTCGACATTTATAAAAAAAATTTACATAGATTGCATATCATATATCTGGGTTAAATTAGAGTGTTAATTTATAAATTGTACAGTATTCAATAACATTATTTGCCATTAAGATTAGGTTACAATTAGTTGTTTAAATTATATTTCGTAGGTTACATTAACATTTTTAGGTCACCTGAGACCAAGTGTCTTGTTTTGGAAAGTAATACATGTGTCATCAATCCTTCACAAGTTTATTATGTAGATTGATCTATTTTAAGTAATAATAGTGAGAAAATTGAATTATCTGTCAGACCATGTGTAAAATTTATTTGTATTTTATTTACATGTTGTAGTGCACAATTGTATAAATATTTTATTTCAACATCAACATTCCTTGTGCATTGTGTGTATCTGTATGTCAACCTTCAAAATCTGAAAACTGCTCAAAGCTACATTTTTACATCCTAAATAACAATTCAGCAATGTTGCAGAAAATGTATATTTGTTTGGAACTTCAGCAGCTTAGTGAAATATATCCAATTTTGTGAATATTTTGACCGGATTATTGTTTTGGATGTAACAATTTAGTATTGATTGACAACGGTAGGCTAATGAATGTTTCTTGATGATGGTTGTATATAGTATGTTAGATTATGTACAAATGTATTAGTGACAGTTGAATTGTGTATAAATGTATAAGTGACAGTTGGATTGTGTACAAATGTTTAAGTGACAGTTGGATTGTGTACAAATGTATTAGTGACAGTTGGATTGTGTACAAATGTATAAGTGACAGTTGGATTGTGTACAAATGTTTAAGTGACAGTTGGATTGTGTACAAATGTATAAGTGACAGTTGGATTGTGTACAAATGTTTAAGTGACAGTTGGATTGTGTACAAATGTATTAGTGACAGTTGGATTGTGTACAAATGTATAAGTGACAGTTGGATTGTGTACAAATGTTTAAGTGACAGTTGGATTGTGTACAAATGTATTAGTGACAGTTGGATTGTGTACAAATGTATTAGTGACAGTTGGATTGTGTACAAATGTATTAATGACAGTTGGATTGTGTACAAATATATTAGTGACAGTTGGATTGTGTACAAATGTATAAGTGACAGTTGGATTGTGTACAAATGTATAAGTGACAGTTGGATTGTGTACAAAACTTTTGGAGACAGTTGGATTATGTACAAATGTATCAGTGACAGTTGAATTGTGTACAAATGTTTAAGTGACAGTTGGATTGTGTACAAAAGTATTAGTGACAGTTGGATTGTGTACAAATGTATAAGTGACAGTTGAATTGTGTACAAATGTATAAGTGACAGTTGGATTGTGTACAAATGTATTAGTGACAGTTGGATTGTGTACAAATGTATAAGTGACAGATGAATTGTGTACAAATGTATTAGTGAGAGTTGAATTGTGTACAAAACTATTGGGAGACAGTTGGATTGTGTACAAATGTATTAGTGACAGTTGGATTGTGTACAAATGTATCAGTGACAGTTGGATTATGTACAAATATGTTATATTTTAGTGACAGTTGAATTGTTTACAAATGTGTTAGTGACTGTTCGTGATTTAATTTCAGTTGTTTCATTAATTAATGATGTTTAGTTCATTAAGTGACCGTTCATTATTATGTAACAGTTCATATGTCTTTAGTAGACCATATATTATATAGATATACAAAAGTGTGAGCTAGTTTATCAGTTGTGTCCGAGACTGATGTTTTATTTGCAATTATCTCTCTGTCGGAATCCGGCATTATCTTTACAAAAAAAATGATTAATAGTTGTTTTCAAGAATAGGGTTGCTGTCTTCAGAAAATGTAAATTCACCATCATTGATCACTTTGTCTGACTGTACGTCCATTTTTCTATTATCTCCATGATAACCTGTTAAAATGATCGGAATTTGATGAAATTTTATAAGCGAGTACAGTGCAGCTTCTCAAAAGCAATCACCTCTTGATACTGATCGAAATGGTGATGTACGGAATCGATCCTTCTTTATAAGAAGTGACAGAAACTGATCGAAATGGTGATGTACGGAATCGATCCTTCTTTATTAGAAGTGATAGAAACTGATCGAAATGGTGATGTACGGAATTGATCGTTCTTTATTAGAAGTGACAGAAACTGATCGAAATGGTGATGTACGGAATTGATCCTTCTTTATTAGAAGTGATAGAAACTTATCGAAATGGTGATGTACGGAATTGATCGTTCTTTATTAGAAGTGATAGAAACTTATCGAAATGGTGATGTACGGAATTGATCCTTCTTTATTAGAAGTGATAGAAACTTATCGAAATGGTGATGTACGGAATTGATCCTTCTTTATTAGAAGTGATAGAAACTTATCGAAATGGTGATGTACGGAATTGATCCTTCTTTATTAGAAGTGATAGAAACTTCCCAATACCGATCCCTCTGAATTCTCAATACCAAACCGGTTTTGTTTCCAGAATGGTTAAAATATACCCAAAATAACTTCTGTTAACCAGCCTAACCTGAGCGAACACAACAGGTGCCTGGCCAACTGACCGTGATATCAACACCTGTGGCGAATGCTAGCTTTGTCTTTGGGCATACGTGTGTATTAGGTAAATTGGTACGTAACACCTGCGCCTATAGAGGAGCATTATGAATTGATTTAATTGTGTACTAATCAATATGAACAAGTTGAAACCATGCAAATTACCATGGATTATCGAAATAATACAGCCTGTTTACTATAAGAATTAAAACAAGTAGAGCTAGAAAGCCCGAGTTTTGCATTTTAAATTTACATGAGATCCCAAACAGGTTATTTTTGTAGCAGATAAATTTACATATGATAAGGAAACTAATATGTAGACGAGGCTTCATTTTAACACGCACTATTATATATTTACATTTACACTGCAGCCCCTCTATATAACTTTACCAAGCTCACGAGTCCAAGGTTACGAGTCCATAACTTCCAAATCTTTATCATGACGTCATTATTATAATGATGTCATAATTGTCACGTCGGCGATAACCAAAGATGGCTGTTCCGTCTGAGGATAATAATTTGTCCATTCATCGTCGGAGCGAAATTCCTGGATATAGTCTTTAAAAATCGTTGTCAAATGTAAATATAAGCATTGAACTGCTTTCAGTTGGAAGTAATGAGCCAATGAATGCCAACTGGACAAAGGCAATTTCAACATGAATCGGTAGCGCGGCTTCATTAAATTTGCCTTTGTCCGGTTGGCATTCATCGGCCCATAACTTCCAACTGAAATCAGTTCAATGCTTTAGTATTTGTGCTTGGTGCTTGTGAACTTTGTGATATTTCACCTTTGTCTAGATTTGTATGTTTCCATTTATTTTCACTTTCAGTAAAGCAATATACCGTGGTAGACTCACATACCACAGACTTATAAACAAACTCCTATATAAACTGGATTTACCTCAGGAAGAACTTAAAAATCATCCTTCACTGCTATGCATGCCATAATATTATATAATAATGCCTGAAATATTGTGTTTCTCTTTTTGTGTGTGCCCAATTCAGTCATAATTGAAATGCATTTACTTTACCATATGACTTTGTTACAATTTCCTAAACATTTATTCCTGAATTAACAGTTATATATATAGATCAACCTCTCTAAGTAATTATAAATGATAGTAATTGACTTAAACTTGTTTTCTAAGTTTGCGTATACAAATCTGTGACTGTGTGGTTAATTACCATAATTATGAACATCTTCAATGGATTCTCTCATCCTCCTTCAGCATTACATATGAAATTTTCAGCTAGATATTCAGTGAATCAGGTCTTTATTACTTTGGCCCTTCGTTTCATCAGTAGACATATGAATATTTAAAATACCATTTCTGGCTATATCCCAGAAAATGAATTTGAACTTGAACCTGACTTTATTAGTCAATATGAAATATTAATGATAAAACAAAAGTACATTGTATAGATTTAAGAAGCTAATGTTTTTGCCTAGCACTTATAATCAAGAAAGTAGAGGTTGTCATGTAGGTCAAAAATGTTTGGCAATTTTATGATGATAATGGAGTTCGTAATACGAGATGTAGCATTTGTTACCGGTGTACATGTACTGTCGTGTAGGTTCTTTACCAGGAAGTAGCAGGTCGTGTAGCATGTATATACATGTATGTGTGCTTGTGATGGAAGGATGTATACAATTATAATGATATTGACAGAGGAAGATAAGTTGTAGTTTGTCTTCCGTACTTGCAAAGATGAGAAATAAAAGGGAACTATGTAAACCTCATGTCTTGTGTTTTTAGTCTGAGGGAGATTGAATGCAATTATTTGGGTGTCCTTTTTTCCGTAAACTTTTCCCAAAAATTGCTACTAAAAAATGTACGTAGTCATGGACATGTAGTTGATTTTGACCAAAATTGGTCTGAAGGCACCTGAGTGAAGGGGAACTAATTTTGTATAAACATGCTGTGTCTGGTGTCATGCATAATATTGTACCCAAAATGTACGTTGAACTTTTCGATGACAAACAAGAGTCCTATAACCTCGTACCATTTATGATCATTTTTATTTCTATAGCTGTCGTCGTCCAAATGATGTTAATGTTGTCAATATTTGTACGTTATAAACTATAGTTATAGTGGACATTTTGAGTATCTGCATGTTTACATTTGAGAGAATTGCAATTATTTAAAATACGTTCATATTTACTAGTTTTTAGCTCACCTGCCCTGAAGGGCAAGTGAGCTTATGACGTGGTGCGGCATCCGTCGTCCGTCCGTCCGTCCGTTGGGCTGTCCGGCGTCAACTTTTTTATTTAAACAACTTCTTCTCAATAACCAAGAGGCCCAGGGACTTGATATTGGGCCTGTAGCATGCTGGGGTGAAGGGCTACAAAGTTTGTTCAAATAAATGACCTTGACCTTCATTCAAGGTCACATGGGTCAAATAGCCTATAATCTTCAAACAACTTCTTCTCAATAACCAAGAGGCCCAGGGACTTGATATTGGGCCTGTAGCATGCTGGGGTGAAGGGCTACAAAGTTTGTTCAAATAAATGACCTTGACCTTCATTCAAGGTCACATGGGTCAAATAGCCTATAATCTTCAAACGACTTCTTCTCAATAACCAAGAGGCCCAGGGACTTGACATTTGGCCTGTAGCATGCTTTGGTAAAGGGCTCCAAAGTTTGTTCAAATAAATGACCTTCATTCAAGGTCACTAAATGTCACATTGTTCAAATAGGCTATAATCTTCAATTGACTTCTCCTTAATAACCAAGAGGCCCAGGGACTTGATATTAGGCTTTTAGCATGCTGGGGTGAAGTGCTACCAATTTTGTTCAAATAAATGACCTTGACCTACATTCAAGGTCACAGGGGTGAAATCGGCTTAAATCTGTAAACAATAATTTTGCGATAGCCAAGAGCCTCCGAGACCTGATATTAGGCCAATAGAATGCTGGAATGTAGGACTAGAAAATTTATTAATATGAATAAACCTAGCTTACTATGATATTTGAATAAAGAGGTAATCAGCATAGTATCTGTAGAAATGACCTCACTCCACTTCAAAGTTGCTGTAGAGCCAGGTGAGCGATACAGGCCCATTGGGCCTCTTGTATAGAAAAAGAAAGGAATATTTTAGTCATAGGCCTTATCAGATAGCGAAGAACAGCAGTCAAAATGACCCCTATTTGAGCTGGCGCACAGCGCACGCTGCTATAATTGTGGTTGATAAGGGGAGAAATAGTAAAGTCATACATGTGTACAACGTTTATAGAGGAGGTATAGCTTATACATCACCATTGTTACTTAAAATAGACATTTAAACTTAAATTTTCTGAAATCAAAAGAATTCCAGTTGATATCGGTTATTCCTATTGTTACCAACACAACAACTTTGCAATACAATATATATGGCAACACATCATACAGCCATGAATGAACAGTTAGGCTAAACATCTGTGTACAAGGTGCAATTAAAGCAGCAAATTTTTCGACCGCTGGCTATAAATAGCCCCAGAGAACTTAAAACTACCTTGGTTTTACTAGACTGGCCACCAGACCCTAAGTTGGGTTTTTTTCTAAGAATTACCAAGCTAAATTCTAATACCAGATTATCTGCCCCTAGTTTGAAACTTACTGGCCACCAGACCCTAAGTTTTTTTTTTTTAAGAATTGCCAAGCTAAATTCTAATACCAGATTATCTGCCCCTAGTTTGAAACTTAGGGTCTCTAGAATCAGACATATCCTAGGGATCAAAATCATAAAGCTCAATTTCATTTATAATTTTAATATTCTAGAGACAGGGGGCCAGTCTATGATTTTACATACGATGGACTTCTTAAGCACTAACAACAACCATCAATAGTTTTATAACGACTTAAATATAAACATGGACCTTGTAGTGAGAAGTGCGAATGATACTTGTTTTCCATTTAACGGTTTCATTTACACAATATATCGAGTGTTTAAACAATTTTACATAGACCACTGATTATTTTATTATAGAAAATACAAGAAGTGAACTAAAAAGGCATGCTGCTATTCATAGAGATCCAGGAAAAAAAACCCGGGTTTTTTCTTTGATCTCTATGAATAGCAGCATTTATACTAGCTTTCTATCCTAGATAATAATAATAAAAAAAAACATTAAACAATATGTTAATGAAACGCACATTGTTTGAGGTATGAATATATTCAGGACATAGTTATTAATACGTGATTCTATATTAAATTTAACCATTATGCATTAGACAGGAATCCTGTTGCAATTATAGTTGATGAGCTACTATACATAAACTGGCAAAGACTGTCTATAAAAAATAGCTTTCCATAAAAACTTATTTATTTATTTTTACATGATCATTTTTAGTTTTATTTTCTCATAATCAAAAGTTAATGGATGCTAATATTGTGGCAATTATTTTGACCTACAAGTATGATATAGACGTACGCGTATTGTCAGAGGATTTAGCAGGTGGATTAACGTAAAAAGAGAAACCCTTGCTGATTTGTGAAGATGTCATTATAAGAATTTTAAATTAAAAAAAAAGTTGCATTTATTTCATTATTGAATTATTATCTAAAGTATTAATATTTCAGAAAGTTTTGCAATAAAATCATTTGGGAAACGTGAATAAAGGTATTGGAAACAAGATGTAAACTTACAATATTCTTTATCTTTTAAAATTTCAATTTATCGCATAATAAGCCTATAATCTAGTGAATTCGCCCGTGTAATATTTTTGCATATATATATTACTGTAATCTTACCCTGAAGCGTTTTTCATTGGTTGTGGTAGTCATGGTGTCTTCCAGTCTAGCCAACATATGATATTTTAGGTGAGAAATAGGGTTCATTCCAGTCTAGCCAACATTCTGATTGAACACCATTCCACTCTGGCCAACATTTCTATTTTCACACCTTGGCCAGGCTTGGTCATACCTGAGTGACCACCAGGTAAGTTCCAGGTAAAAAGTTGTCACTTACCTGTGTTTGGTAAACTTCAAAGATATCGCTTCACACTTTACTATGGCCAATGCACAGATACAGGTGGATTTTCTGGAGAATGGAAGAGTGTGTCACTATCTCCTAAATGCGGGCTATAAATATTCCATTAAGACAAGAAGGAACAATAGAGTGTATTGGAGATGTGTTCGAAGAGATCTTGATTGCACTGCATCATTAACCACTGTTGATAATATTCCTGTTGGGAATTATGGACAAAATCATAACCATCGACCCGACACTATTGGCCTTGCTGCTGATGCATTTGTAGTTAACCTCAAGAAAAGGTGTAGAGATGAAATCACTCCAGTACCATCACTATATGATGAGGAACTTGGACTATTGAGAAATAGGGATTTTGATGATGATGTCAAGACTTTGATAGAGAAAATTCCTGTTTTTGAAAATGTTAAGTCATCCCTTTACAATCACACACCTAAAATTGGCTAGACTGGAAGACACCAGAAATAGGTAGAGAAACATGTTGGCCAGAGTGGAATAGGTGTATTTTACTAAAACAACAGCGGTGATAACTATCAAAACACTTGACAGCTCAGGTAGACACAGGTAAACTAAGATGAAAATGAAGTTGCCACATTTTATTATGTTTTATTTTACTGACAAGTCACAGATAATTTATTAATGATTAAGATACAAAATACAGATAAAAATATGTGGTTCATAGCACAGTTATTAACACTTACATGTACACATACATATATTTAAAATATCAATACAAAATGCAGGTAAAAATATGTAGTTCATAGCACAGTTATTAAGACTTACAAATATATCATTTAAAATATCAATACAAAATGCAGGTAAATTAACATATGTACCCTGGTAATTCACAGCACAGTCATTATAAGACTAACATATATATAATTTAAAATATACTATATTAACATTTTCAAAAACAGGAATTTTCTCTATCAAAATCTTGACATCATCATCAAAATCCCTATTTCTCAATAGTCCAAGTTCCTCATCATATAGTGATGGTACTGGAGTGATTTCATCTCTACACCTTTTCTTGAGGTTAACTACAAATGCGTCAGCAGCAAGGCCGATAGTGTCGGGTCGATGGTTATGATTTTGTCCATAATTCCCAACAGGAATATTATCAACAGTGGTTAATGATGCAGTGCAATCAAGATCTCTTCGAACACATCTCCAATACACTCTATTGTTCCTTCTTGTCTTAATGGAATATTTATAGTCCGCATTTAGGAGATAGTGACCCCCTCTTCCATTCTCCAGAAAATCCACCTGTATCTGTGCATTGGCCATAGTAAAGTTTGAAGCGATATCTTTGAAGTTTACCAAACACAGGTAAGTGACAACTTTTTTACCTGGAACTTACCTGTGGTCACTCAGGTATGACCAAGCCTGGCCAAGGTGTGAAAATAGAAATGTTGGCCAGAGTGGAATGGTGTTCAATCAGAATGTTGACTAGACTGGAATGAACCGTAGTCATATATACAATAGTGTGGCGTCAGGAATAAATAATCATTTAAAATTCTGTTATTATTCACATGTGCCCCCTTAGTCTATAGGCCATTGTAACAATTATGTTTTGAATAAGCGGTGGTTTATATCGAATGTAATTACTCTGTTAAACACCTTCAAGTTCTGTATTACTTTAAACCACATGGTTTATCAGTATATAAATTACATGTACAACAAGTCATCACAGTCCTCACAAATACTCACACACCCACACTGATCCACACATACCCAACCACTCACACTTATCCACATACAAACTCACACACACACACACACCAATCCACACATGTACACTACAGCACATACACACCTATACCCACACACTCACACTGATCCACACACATGAACACCGGTCGGTTACATCTAGAATAGTGTAGAGGAATATCTCTTGGTAGAAAAAAAATCACTTTAATCCATTCAGTAATGAAGGAGAAAAACGAAAATATCCAAAGCTCGGGCTCAGGTCAAAAGCTCGGGCTCGGCTCGGGATACACAAATTCTCTACCACCCACTAGGATCGACCTGGTAACTAATTCCCCGTGATAGAGCGCCTAATGTTGTACAATATTTGTAAAAGAGGTCGTTATCGAAGAACTCGGACAGACATATACTTGACCTAATAATGCCAGATATGTTCTGTGAAAACAAAAGTGCGCAACAGGTGTGCATGTACAGTACAGTATTTGCCATATATCAGAAAGTCTCGGAAGTTTATTACTGTCCCGGCGGTCCGTTCGTACAGACAGCTGCGTTCAGACAACAGATTTGTTATGTTGGCGCTTGTTCTTGTTAGTTTCGTCGTGTCTGTGGCTGGACGGGACGCTCAAACACGCGACACAGAATGCCTACCAGAATTTGGCTGCTTCAGCTCGCATGGACTGGTTCCCGTCCCCCAAGAACCTAGCCAGGTCAACACGCACATGAAACTTTTTACACGCGCACACTCGCTCAGTCCGATCGTAAATTTTGACGTAGATCATTATTCCAGTCAAGTCGGTTCTTTCGCTTCTGTCTTTGATGCGTCCAAGGATACCAAAGTCGTCATTCACGGCTACCTCAACTCTGGATCCGATTCCTGGGTGGTACAGATGACTAGCGAACTTCTGAAGAAGGTAAAAATTGGGTCAGTGAATCAAATCACAATTAAACAATCACTGTATTCACAGATAATTTCAGAATACGCTTTACTATTATGGTAAGTTATCAGAGATTACAGACTCTTGCTTTATATTCCAGGGCGATTTTAACGTGATCGTGGTAGACTGGCAGAGTGGAAGTAAACAAGCGTATGGACACGCCGTTGGTAACACATACCTTGTCGGGGCAGAAGTGGCAAAGGTGCTCGCCTATCTCCATGACAACCGATCACTTCACTATGACAAAGTTCACATTATCGGACATAGTCTCGGAGCACAGATTGCCGGACACATTGGCTACCGTGTCAAGGGAATTGCTCGCATTTCTGGTACGTAAGACGTGAATATAATGTGATGTATTATTCGTCATTAAGGGTTAAAGATTGTCGGAAGGTCCATACAAGATTAAAGTCGGCAGCGTGTTTCCCAAACAAAGTTTATTTTGTCTTGTAAAAGTCAAGGTCATATTTCCATTCGCGCGATTCCATCGAGGCAAACGAGAGTGACTTGTATAACTTGGTATGACTTTTTCGCAAGTGTTCTAAAATGTATATTTTTTTCGGTAAATATGGTGTCAATGACATCAGCTATAAAAAGATGCATTATAACAAAAACGAAAGCGTTCTTAGAATCCATATGGTTATTTAATTACTACCGGGCGGTTTCATGTAAACCAAATATTTAGCAAAATAAGGTAGTATATGTGTTTAAATATTTTATATTATGCCCGATAATATGATGCCGAACGAAATGCATCAAAACTGAATCACCAGAAGTAAATTTGTCTTTGCAGGACTAGATCCGGCAGAGCCGGACTTTCGGGGCCAGCCCGCAGACCAAAGGCTTGATGCCTCGGATGCAACCTTTGTCGACATAATCCACACTGATGGGTCAGCCTTCATTGGAGTTTCGGGTACGTTATGATATACACTTCGTTTAGTCCATCTAGCATAAGACACTGCAACCGATAAATCGTTCATCTTCCATATAATGTGCGCTTTTTTTTTCAAATTCTTTGAGATTGCAGGTTGTAGAAACCTCTGGTCGACTTTTGTTGCCGAGGTTTTCCGTAGCTTGCTTATCATGTTTTGACTCAATAAAAACACAGTTTAGAATATACACATGCGTGAGACGTTCTTTTGAAATGGAAAAGTGAACATATGAATCTTATTCAATCATAGGGCTATTACACCTCCCTGTCCCGATTTTGACATTTCGACCTAAGTTCAGCTTCGTTTATAGCTTCCTAGGTTAAACCCATTCGGACTTTATCATCACTGACGAAATAGCTAACTGATTCTAACTCTGAATTTGTATCGATTAAAAATTATTGTATTTATCCGAACATAATTATGTCTATGCCTGGTCATATGCCACCAATGTCTTCACCAATGTCTATTGGTGGTCAGTAAAATGCGAACGACAGAATGAATTAGGAATAGACAAACAGGGAGGACAATATCTTATAAGGTATCGACAAACTGGGAGGACAATATGTTATAAGGTATCGACAAACAGGGAGGACAATATGTTATAAGGTATCGACAAACAGGGAGGACAATTTGTTATAAGGTATCGACAAACAGGGAGGACAATATGTTATAAGGTATCGACAAACAGGGAGGACAATATGTTATAAGGTATCGACAAACAGGGAGGACAATATGTTATAAGGTATCGACAAACAGGGAGGACAATATGTTATAAGGGATAGACAAACAGGGTGGACAATATGTTATAAGATATCGACAAACAGTGAAGACAATATGTTATAAGGTATCGACAAACAGGGAGGACAATATGTTATAAGGTATCGACAAACAGGGAGGACAATATGTTATAAGATATCGACAAACAGGGTGGACAATACGTTATAAGGTATCGACAAACAGGAAGGACAATATGTTATAAGGTATCGACAAACAGGGAAGACAATATGTTATAAGGTATCCACAAACAGGGAGGACAATATGTCGTTATAAGGTATCGACAAACAGGGAGGACAATATGTTATAAGGTATCGACAAACTGGGAGGACAATATGTTGTTATAAGGTATCGACAAACAGGGAGGACAATATGTTATAAGGTATCGAAAAACAAGGAGGACAATATGTTATAAGGTATCGACAAACTGGGAGGACAATATGTTATAAGGTATCGACAAACAGGGAGGACAATATGTTATAAGGTATCGACAAACAGGGAGGACAATATGTTATAAGGTATCGACAAACAGGGAGGACAATATGTTATAAGGTATCGACAAACAGGAAGGACAATATGTTATAAGGTATCGACAAACAGGGAGGACAATATGTTATAAGGTATCGACAAACAGGGAGGACAATATGTTATAAGGTATCCACAAACAGGGAGGACAATATGTTATAAGGTATCGACAAACAGGGAAGACAATATGTTATAAGGTATCGACAAACAGGAAGGACAATATGTTATAAGGTATCGACAAACAGGGAAGACAATATGTTATAAGGTATCGACAAAAAGGGTGGACAATACGTTATAAGGGATAGACAAACAAGGTGGACAATATGTTATAAGGTATCGACAAACAGGGAGGACAATATGTTATAAGGTATCGACAAACAGGGATGACAATATGTTGTTATAAGGTATCGACAAACAGGAGGGACAATATGTTGTTATAAGGTATCGACAAACAGGAAGGACAATATGTTATAAGGTATCGACAAACAGGAAGGACAATATGTTATAAGGTATCGACAAACTGGGAGGACAATATGTTGTTATAAGGTATCGACAAACAGGAAGGACAATATGTTATAAGGGATAGACAAACAGGGAGGACAATATGTTATAAGGTATCGACAAACAGGGAGGACAATATGTTATAAGGTATCCACAAACAGGGAGGACAATATGTTATAAGTTATCCACAAACAGGGAGGACAACATGTTATAAGGTATCGACAAACAGGGAGGACAATATGTTGTTATAAGGTATCGACAAACAGGGAGGACAATATGTTATAAGGTATCGACAAACAGGGAGGACAATAGGTTATAAGGTATCGACAAACAGGGAGGACAATTTGTTATAAGGTGTCCACAAACAGGGAGGACAATATGTTATAAGGTATCCACAAACAGGGAGGACAATATGTTATAAGGTATCCACAAACAGGGTGGACAATACGTTATAAGGGATAGACAAACAGGGTGGACAATATGTTATAAGGTATCGACAAACAGGGAGGACAATATGTTATAAGGTATCTACAAACAGGGTGGACAATACGTTATAAGGGATAGACAAACAGGGGGGACAATATGTTATAAGGTATCGACAAACAGGGAGGACAATATGTTATAAGGGGTAGACAAACAGGGTGGGCAATATGTCGTTATAAGGTATCGACAAACAGGGAGGACAATATGTTATAAGGTATCGACAAACAGGGAGGACAATTTGTTATAAGGTATCGACAAACAGGGAGGACAATATGTTATAAGGTATCGACAAACAGGGAGGACAATATGTTATAAGGTATCGACAAAAGGGAGGACAATATGTTATAAGGTATCGACAAACTGGGAGGACAATAGGTTATAAGGTATCAACAAACAGGGAGGACAATATGTTATAAGGTACCCACAAACAGGGAGGACAATATGTTATAAGGTATCGACAAACCGAGAGGACAATATGTTGTGATAAGGTATCTACAAACAGGAAAGACAATATATTGTTATATTTACATTTTCACTTCGCTCCGCCTCAATGAAACTAGTAAACTCAGAGTACTTTATTTTCCCGTTCAAGATTTTGGATCGCGTGCTTCTGTTCTGAGAGACGAATCACTCACTTGTCGGCGTGTGAATACATTCACTGAGTTTACAATGGCGATCGAGTTCTGTACCGCCTCTGACTTGAATGCAATTTCATTTTGTGAATTGTGTAACATTGTTATAAACGTATATACACACAAGTGGAAGAGCCACTTTATGTGCTAACGAAAATGTCAGTATAATGCAGACATGTAGAAAACAGGATCTGACAGAACACTGACACTCCCGATAGCACCGAACTCATGACCTATGTAGCCTAGCGTAGTAGGCCTAGCTTATCTCGAATGCCATGCTCGATACCATTTTAGTAGTCACAGAAAATAACCCTGAATTTTAACACTTTTAACAACACAAAACAGACTGGTAGCAGCAGTATGCTATATCGAGCACAGGGACATATTATTATCGTAATCTGACTCATAATGATTAATCTAAACATATGGAGGACACAATTTTCCGGCCGTCGAATACCGCCAATTTTCAAATCAATGTTTCTTTATTTACTTTCATCAGGATTCACATCCCAAAACGCCAGTGCGACAATGAAATCCAATATTTCAAGAACACCATATACATCATCAGCTAACTTGCGACTAAAATCAACATTGTTACACTTTTACACTTCTGGATATCCCGGGTTGAGACTGCATCACATACGGTCACAGGGGTTCGGCGTTAAAGTTTGAGTAACATACTAGCATCTATAAATAATCGCAAGACCAAAAATCCAACATTCATTCAAATGATAAAACGTACAAAATCGAGGCTTTAGAGAGTATATACACACTTTTTTTAATGATGCGATATTCCACTGTTGTGGTCACGTTAACCTTGTGCTCATTTTTTTAACCGAGTCCCTGTGTCTCGAGTGACCAAATCACACACATACTTTACTGTCAACACTGCATTTTAAATTCGTATTTATAAGGGTATGGCTAGGTTTTTATTATACAATATCATCAATATTTGTTATCAATGAATATTTTACCTTGAACATATCGTATTTATGTATATCAACATATTAATAATCAAAACGTGTATGGGACTATATTTGGTGTTGCCTTGGCGACGAGATAAGCTGACTGAATGCTGTTCCACTACTGTACACACATGTACGATAAGTATAACAATGCTACAAAGTGACGCACTTACGTCACTCCGGTGCGACCGAATTTTGCAATCTGGCGGCGGGGTTTTTAATTTGGTTAACGTGAATATATCAATGTTGTGCTTGCATGGATTGATGAAGGGAAGTGAACCTCGTACAAATGAAGTGAACTGCTTCGCAGTTCATGTACCTTTTGAACGAGGTTCACTTCCCTTCATCAATCCAATCAAGCAACAAAATTGACAATCAATCCTTAAAAAATGTATCTACAAACAGTGAAGACGTTATGTTGTATCTACAAACAGTGAAGACGTTATGTTGTATCTACAAAAAGTGAAGACGTTATGTTGTATCTACAAACAGTGAAGACGTTATGTTGTATGTACAAACAGTGAAGACGTTATGTTGTATCTACAAACACGGAAGACATTATGTTGTATCTACAAACAGTGAAGACGATATATTGTATGTACAAACACGGAAGACGTTATGTTGTATCTACAAACAGGGAAAACGTTATGTTTTATGTACAAACAGTGAAGACGTTATGTTGTATCTACAAACAGGGACGACGTTATGTTGTATGTACAAACAGTGAAGACGTTATGTTGTATCTACAAACACAGAAGACATTATGTTGTATCTACAAACAGTGAAGACGATATATTGTATGTACAAACACGGAAGACGTTATGTTGTATCTACAAACAGGGACGACGTTATGTTGTATGTACAAACAGTGAAGACGTTATGTTGTATCTACAAACAGTGAAGACGTTATGTTGTATGTACAAACAGTGAAGACGTTATGTTGTATCTACAAACAGTGAAGACGATATATTGTATCTACAAACACAGCAGACGTTATGTTGTATCTACAAACAGGGACGACGTTATGTTGTATGTACAAACAGTGAAGACGTTATGTTGTATCTACAAACAGTGAAGACGTTATGTTGTATCTACAAACAGTGAAGACGTTATGTTGTATTTACAAACAGTGAAGACGTTATGTTGTATGTACAAACAGTGAAGACGTTATGTTGTATCTACAAACAGTGAAGACGTTATGTTGTATTTACAAACAGTGAAGACGTTATGTTGTATCGACAAAGAGGGAAGACGTTATGTTGTGATATTGTATCAATGGGAATATGTTATTTGTATATATGATGACAGTAAAAACTTGAAGCCAATAATAAATGTACTTTCGTACAGCGAAAACTCGAAAAAGCAGTTCAAAGTTCCTGATGTAATTTTGCTTGAAAAGAATTGCTAAACGACAGAAATGTTTTCACATAAGTCAGCAATATTTCTCCTGAAAATGGAACCAGCTCCTCTAAAACTGACCACGTACATCATGCCGTACTATACGTGTGCATGGTTATATCATAACAGCGGTTGTGATCGGTGTTATCTTTACCCAACAATTTACGTGTTTTAGGCTACGGTATGATGGATGCGATCGGCCATGTTGACTTCTATCCGAATGGCGGCCAGCATCAGCCTGGATGTAACGAGAAACCCCTTACCAGCGCCATTGCCAATATTCTCCACGGGTCTGTCTCAGGTAGGCTGTATACTTTTACATCTGCCTATGTACTAAGAGCTGTTGTGAAATATCCCAAAGCATCCTCTTATAACATTCTGAATTATTTCAACAATGGTTCTATTTTATATTTCCTGTTTCGTCAATCTCTGTCCGGAATTTATCGTTTCAATAGCTACGTGTTTTCTGCCTATATGACTCCAACTATTTCTAGGTTTTGTCTCATCGGCAATTGCCTTTGATTCCATTAGTGACGATTTCGTCAGAGAGATGGAGTGGCTTTGGTCTTCCCGAAGTTATGGGACTACCTATCCTATAATGACAATCGTATATTTGTGATTAATTTCAAAAGATGGTCCCTGTCCTATTTATGCCTTAAGGATAATTCACTATTTCAAATGATCGTTACTATTGTGTAATTAAACAGAGGTAACTAGATCAGCCGTTAGTATAATAGGCATCATGGCTTACCACATCATAGCTAGCCAAGTCCTCTTAATTCACTATGTACACAGTGGTGACCGTAATATATACTACGGTCATCAAAGATGGATGCAGGCGAAATCGGTGAGTTTCGGTGTTTTACCGAATTTGCTAGTTTACGATAACGTTGAAGGTTTCTGAGGCGAGCCGTAGGAAGATTTTAACATGCTGTTTCGAAATATCATATGATATATTCTTATATATATAAAGTTGCATATTTAAGAAAATAAAACTTCACAGTTCAACTATTTTTTCTAAACAGTCATATTGCTATATGCTATACATTTGTTATATTATTCATACCCACCATTTGTATTTCAAGGAAAAAACAGAAGAACGGATCTATTTACCTAATACTTTGTACTCGGTGAACTTTCCTTCTGGATTAGTTTTGTTTACGCACGCTATTGTGTAAAAACCACCAGACTGTGGTAGCCAAAAGTGATATTAGAAAGAAAAAGTTTGAAGAGAGAGGAAGCGAAGATCGCCTTAAACGCATCATGCAGCACATACATCAAGTACATAGTAGTTGTACAACTAAACCTTTATCTAAACTAAGTTAGAATTATGGTTTCGTTATTATGTCGGTATTCTCTGTTGTTTTTCCCTCGGTTTATCGGTGTTAGTTAGCATTGTGGTTTCGTTATTATGTCGGTATTCTCTGTTGTTTTCCCTCGGTTTATCGGTGTTAGTTAGCATTGTGGTTTCGTTATTATGTCGGTATTCTCTGTTGTGTTCCCCTCGGTTTATCGGTGTTAGTTAGCATTGTGGTTTCGTTATTATGTCGGTATTCTCTGATGTTTTCCCCTCGGTTGATCGGTGTTAGTTAGAATTATGGTTTCGTTATTATGTCGGTAATCTCTGTTGTTTTCCCTCGGTTTATCAGTGTTAGTTAGCATTGTGGTTTCGTTATTATGTCGGTATTCTCTGTTGTTTTTCCCTCGGTTTGTCGGTGTTAGTTAGCATTGTGGTTTCGTCATTATGTCGGTATTCTCTGTTGTTTTTCCCTCGGTTTATCGGTGTTAGTTAGCATTGTGGTTTCGTTATTATGTCGGTATTCTCTGTTGTTTTTCCCTCGGTTGATCAGTGTTAGTTAGCATTGTGGTTTCGCTATTATGTCGGTATTCTCTGTTGTTTTTCCCTCGGTTGATCGGTGTTAGTTAGCATTGTAGTTTCGTTATTATGTCGGTATTCTCTGTTGTTTTTCCCTCGGTTGATCGGTGTTAGTTAGAATAATGGTTTCGTTATCATGTCGGTATTCTCTGTTGTTTTTCCCTCGGTTGATCGGTGTTAGTTAGCATTGTGGTTTCGTTATTATGTCGGTATTCTCTGTTGTTTTCCCCTCGGTTTATCGGTGTTAGTTAGCATTGTGGTTTCGTTATTATGTCGGTATTCTCTGTTGTTTTTCCCTCGGTTTATCGGTGTTAGTTAACATTGTGGTTTCGTTATTATGTCGGTATTCTCTGTTGTTTTTCCCTCGGTTTATCGGTGTTAGTTAGCATTGTGGTTTCGTTATTATGTCGGTATTCTCTGTTGTTTTTCCCTCGGTTGATCAGTGTTAGTTAGCATTGTGGTTTCGTTATTATGTCGGTATTCTCTGTTGTTTTCCCTCGGTTTATCGGTGTTAGTTAGCATTGTGGTTTCGTTATTATGTCGGTATTCTCTGTTGTTTTTCCCTCGGTTTATCGGTGTTAGTTAGCATTGTGGTTTCGTTATTATGTCGGTATTCTCTGTTGTTTTTCCCTCGGTTGATCGGTGTTAGTTAGCATTGTGGTTTCGTTATTATGTCGGTATTCTCTGTTGTTTTTCCCTCTGTTGATCGGTGTTAGTTAGCATTGTGGTTTCGTTATTATGTCGGTATTCTCTGTTGTTTTTCCCTCGGTTTATCGGTGTTAGTTAGCATTGTGGTTTCGTTATTATGTCGGTATTCTCTGTTGTTTTTCCCTCGGTTTATCGGTGTTAGTTAGCATTGTGGTATCGTTATTATGTCGGTATTCTCTGTTGTTTTCCCCTCGGTTTATCGGTGTTAGTTAGAATTATGGTTTCGTTATTATGTCGGTATTCTCTGTCGTTTTTCCCTCGGTTGATCGGTGTTAGTTAGCATTGTGGTTTCGTTATTATGTCGGTATTCTCCGTTGTTTTCCCCTCGGTTTATCGGTGTTAGTTAGAATTATGGTTTCGTTATTATGTCGGTATTCTCTGTCGTTTTTCCCTCGGTTGATCGGTGTTAGTTAGAATTATGGTTTCGTTATCATGTCGGTATTCTCTGTTGTTTTGATTTATCATTTTTAAGTCAAATACCGCGTATTATAGTTCGCCATAATGTAATCGTTTTATGTTTTTTAATAGAAATAAAAGTAGATCGTTGAAATAAAACCCCAAATATATTCAGAATATATCGATTTATATTATACAAATAGACATTCACAACTTGTTCTGGTTGAGTCCACACAAACATCACTAAAATCTGGATAAAGACAATAACAGGTTGTTACGTTTGCGTTTACCTACGTTTCACAAGGCAAGCTAGGCTTCATGCTTAGATATGTAACAATAGAGAAAGAATGAGTTGTTTGTAATACTAATGTAACCTCAAACCTACCACAAGCTCTTACATACTATTTTATTCAAATTGTGATAATTTAGTAAAGATAAGCAACGCCCTCTATGATTCAGGTGCCGCTAGCTCCCTTTCGTGCAGTCACTCTCGAGCAGTGAGCCTGTTTATCGAATCCATCAACTCCCCGTGCAAATTCTACGCCCATGTGTGCGCGTCTTCGTCACAGTTCGACAATGGTGCGTGTCTGGCATGTCCATCTGGCGGATGTCCAGTTATGGGATACGAGGCTTACCGGACTAGTCAGAGAGGGTCATTTTACCTAAGTACGGCCGGCTCTTCACCATACTGTGGTAAGGTATACCTAAGTACGGCCGCCTCTTCCCCATACTGTGGTAAGGTATACCTATATACGGCCGGCTCTTCGCCATACTGTGGTAAGGTATACCTAAGTACGGCCGCCTCTTCCCCATACTGTGGTAAGGTATACCTATATACGGCCGGCTCTTCGCCATACTGTGGTAAGGTATACCTAAGTACGGCCGGCTCTTCACCATACTGTGGTCAGGTATAGCTAAGTACGGCGGGCTCTTCACCATACTGTGGTAAGGTATAACTAAGTACGGCCGGCTCTTCCCCATACTGTGGTGAGGTATACCTTAGTACGGCCGGCTCTTCACCATACTGTGGTGAGGTATACCTATATACGGCCGGCTCTTCACCATACTGTGGTAAGGTATACCTAAGTACGGCCGCCTCTTCCCCATACTGTGGTAAGGTATAACTATATACGGCCGGCTCTTCACCATACTGTGGTAATGTATAACTATATACGGCCGGCTCTTCCCCATATGTGGTAAGGTATACCTAAGTACGGCCGGCTCTTCACCATACTGTGGTAAGGTATAACTAAGTACGGCCGGCTCTTCACCATACTGTGGTAATGTATACCTATATACGGCCGGCTCTTCACCATACTGTGGTGAGGTATAACTATGTACGTCCGGCTCTTCACCATACTGTGGTAAGGTATACCTATATACGGCCGGCTCTTCCCCATACTGTGGTGAGGTATAACTATGTACGGCCGGCTCTTCACCATACTGTGGTAAGGTATACCTATATACGGCCGGCTCTTCACCATACTGTGGTGAGGTATAACTATGTACGTCCGGCTCTTCACCATACTGTGGTAAGGTATACCTATATACGGCCGGCTCTTCCCCGAACTGTGGTGAGGTATAACTAAGTACGGCCGGCTCTTCACCATACTGTGGTGAGGTATAACTAAGTACGGCCGGCTTTTCACCATACTGTGGTAAGGTATAACTAAGTACGGCCGGCTCTTCACCATACTGTGGTGAGGTATACCTTAGTACGGCCGGCTCTTCACCATACTGTGGTGAGGTATACCTATGTACGGCCGGCTCTTCACCATACTGTGGTAAGGTATAACTAAGTACGGCCGGCTCTTCCCCATACTGTGGTAAGGTATACCTAAGTACGGCCGGCTCTTCACCATACTGTGGTCAGGTATAGCTAAGTACGGCGGGCTCTTCACCATACTGTGGTAAGGTATAACTAAGTACGGCCGGCTCTTCCCCATACTGTGGTGAGGTATACCTTAGTACGGCCGGCTCTTCACCATACTGTGGTGAGGTATACCTATATACGGCCGGCTCTTCACCATACTGTGGTAAGGTATACCTAAGTACGGCCGCCTCTTCCCCATACTGTGGTAAGGTATACCTATATACGGCCGGCTCTTCACCATACTGTGGTAATGTATAACTATATACGGCCGGCTCTTCCCCATATGTGGTAAGGTATACCTTAGTACGGCCGGCTCTTCACCATACTGTGGTAAGGTATAACTAAGTACGGCCGGCTCTTCACCATACTGTGGTAATGTATACCTATATACGGCCGGCTCTTCACCATACTGTGGTGAGGTATAACTATGTACGTCCGGCTCTTCACCATACTGTGGTAAGGTATACCTATATACGGCCGGCTCTTCCCCATACTGTGGTGAGGTATAACTATGTACGGCCGGCTCTTCACCATACTGTGGTAAGGTATACCTATATACGGCCGGCTCTTCACCATACTGTGGTGAGGTATAACTATGTACGTCCGGCTCTTCACCATACTGTGGTAAGGTATACCTATATACGGCCGGCTCTTCCCCGAACTGTGGTGAGGTATAACTAAGTACGGCCGGCTCTTCACCATACTGTGGTGAGGTATAACTAAGTACGGCCGGCTTTTCACCATACTGTGGTAAGGTATAACTAAGTACGGCCGGCTCTTCACCATACTGTGGTGAGGTATACCTTAGTACGGCCGGCTCTTCACCATACTGTGGTGAGGTATACCTATGTACGGCCGCCTCTTCCCCATACTGTGGTAAGGTATACCTATATACGGCCGGCTCTTCACCATACTGTGGTAATGTATAACTATATACGGCCGGCTCTTCCCCATATGTGGTAAGGTATACCTAAGTACGGCCGGCTCTTCACCATACTGTGGTGAGGTATACCTAAGTACGGCCGGCTCTTCCCCATACTGTGGTAAGGTATACCTAAGTACGGCCGGCTCTTCACCATACTGTGGTGAGGTATAACTATGTACGGCCGGCTCTTCACCATACTGTGGTAAGGTATACCTAAGTACGGCCGGCTCTTCACCATACTGTGGTAAGGTATAACTATATACGGCCGGCTCTTCACCATACTGTGGTGAGGTATACCTATGTACGGCCGCCTCTTCCCCATACTGTGGTAAGGTATACCTATATACGGCCGGCTCTTCACCATACTGTGGTAATGTATAACTATATACGGCCGGCTCTTCCCCATATGTGGTAAGGTATACCTAAGTACGGCCGGCTCTTCACCATACTGTGGTGAGGTATACCTATGTACGGCCGGCTCTTCCCCATACTGTGGTAAGGTATACCTAAGTACGGCCGGCTCTTCACCATACTGTGGTGAGGTATAACTATGTACGGCCGGCTCTTCACCATACTGTGGTAAGGTATACCTAAGTACGGCCGGCTCTTCACCATACTGTGGTCAGGTATAGCTAAGTACGGCGGGCTCTTCACCATACTGTGGTAAGGTATAACTAAGTACGGCCGGCTCTTCCCCATACTGTGGTGAGGTATACCTTAGTACGGCCGGCTCTTCACCATACTGTGGTGAGGTATACCTATATACGGCCGGCTCTTCACCATACTGTGGTAAGGTATACCTAAGTACGGCCGCCTCTTCCCCATACTGTGGTAAGGTATAACTATATACGGCCGGCTCTTCACCATACTGTGGTGAGGTATAACTATGTACGGCCGGCTCTTCCCCATACTGTGGTGAGGTATAACTATGTACGGCCGGCTCTTCACCATACTGTGGTAAGGAATACTCACTCACTCTACTGCGTGACCCTTATACGGACACCGTCTTATTCTACTGTGGTAAGTTGTACCCTAATACGGTCACCGTCTTACTCTACCTTGGTGAGTTGTACCATGATACGGTCACCGTCTTGCTATACCTAAGTATGGCCGGTTCCTCATCCTACTGTGGTAAGTTGTACCTAAGTATGGCCGGTTCCTCATCCTACTGTTGTAAGTTGTATCTAAGTATGGCCGGTTCCTCATCCTAATGTGGTAAGTTGTACCTAAGTATGGCCGGTTCTTCACCCTTCTGTGGTAAGTCGTACCTAAGTATGGCCGGTTCCTAACCCTACTGTGGTAAGTCGTACCTAAGTATGGCCGGTTCCTCATCCTACTGTGGTAAGTCGTACCTAAGTATGGCCGGTTCCTCATCCTACTGTGGTAAGTCGTACCTAAGTATGGCCGGTTCCTCATCCTACTGTGGTAAGTCGTACCTAAGTATGGCCGGTTCCGCGTCCTACCATGGTAAGTCGTACCTAAGTATGGCCGGTTCCTCAACCTACTGTGGTAAGTTATACCTAAGTATGGCCGGTTCCTCACCCTTCTGTGGTAAGTTGTACCTAAGTATGGCCGGTTCCTCAACCTACTGTGGTAAGTTGTACCTAAGTATGACCGGTTTCTGACCCTTCTCTGGTAAGTTGTACCTAAGTATGGCCGGTTCCTCATTCTACCGTGGTAAGTTGTACCTAAGTATGGCCGGTTCCTCATCCTACTGTGGTAAGTTGTACCTAAGTATGACTGGTTCCTAACCCTACTGTGGTAAGTCGTACTTAAGTATGGCCGGTTCCTCATCCTACTGTGGTAAGTTGTACCTAAGTATGGCCGGTTCCTCATCCTACTGTGGTAAGTTGTACCTAAGTATGACCGGTTTCTGACCTACTGTGGTAAGTTGTACCTAAGAATGGCCGGTTCCTCATTCTACTGTGGTAAGTTGTACCTAAGTATGGCCGGTTCCTCATCCTACTGTGGTAAGTCGTACCTAAGTATTGCAGGGTCCTCACCATAATGTGGTAAGTTGTACCTAAATATGACCGCGGTTCCTCATTCTACTGTGGTAAGTTGTACATAACACTTCGGTGTAAAACGAAATCAATCTTTGGCTAGTTGTCTGTTACATTCATCATGGGAAATGGTTAGCGAAACCTACGCACGATAAGGAATATATACTCATGACGGAGGTTTTATTCTGATATTTTAGCGGCAAGTTCACTTCATATGAGATTGTTCAGAAGACACATAAATCTCCGTAAAAACTTTAATTGAAATGCCTTAACAGTAATTGCATTATCCGACACGACATACTGCAGGGTTAAACACAATTTTTCATTCGGATTATTTTTACGGATTTATTCCAAAATCAGAACAACTGCTATCTGGGCTTGGAGAAAATTGTACATTGATGATACTCCATGATAAAAATATAATGACATAAATATACAGTGTATCTAAAATGACTGTTTATTACTTATTTCCTGTTGTTTTTTTCAAACGTGTTTTAAATCCATCAAAATACGTATCACTCAACAAACAGTATATTAACTTGAACATGTGATGCTATTTTCGTAGATCAAAATATCATGTTTGTTATAGTTTTAGTTATTCATCAATGTACACAAATTGTGTTATATTCATCCAATAAGGCATTGATGAACACAAACTGTTTTATGTCTATTGAGCGTCACAGCCCTTTGTCTTTTTACATTACTCCAATTAGGCTCGACTCACGAGAACAGGAAGATTACATCACAGAAACAACCCATATCAATATTTAATCGCACAAAGAACAGAAAGCGCATCAACCTCTAGAACAAAATCCAAAGGAAACGTGAACGGTGTTGACTTTTCCTCTGACATCTATGCCAAATTTCATGAGATATCAATTTTTGCAGCCCACGAGTATTCTGTAGAAATCCATGTGTCCTACTTCTCGGGTGTTTCATACGGAGAACTATTGGTTACACTTGTGGGTGACAATGGAAGATCCGAAGAAATAAAATTTTCACCGTAAGTCAATATCTATACTCATCATGCTTTTCTTTTTACATTATCAGCGTGCGAATGGATACATATTCCAGCATGCCACTTTTTCAGTCTTTATATATAATAGATTCACGAATATGATTTTTCTTCCAGAAGCTCTTTTCGAAATTATCCATCATTAAAGACAGGCGTGATATTCAAAGTTACGTTTAAGTGTTGTACGACGGCCATCAAATATTTCCTGTCACATCATGTCATTTGTAAAGTTCCGTATGTCTTAAAATGCCTTAAAATATCATATATAAAAGACCAGAAGTTAAAATGTGTCCTCCTGTACCCATGGTATAGAGGGGCAGATCTAAACATATTATGGGATGCCATGTTTTAATACATATATTTATATCTATATTTAGCCGTAACGAGTATTTCCGTTCTGGTAAAGTGGAGAATCATGTCATCGGCACTAACATTGATATAGGTCAAGTGACGTCATTGCGCGTGAAGTATGACGAACCTAACAGGGACCCCCATACACATCATACCGCGCATACCATCAAGCTGCATAGCATCATCGTACAGTCGGCAGACAGCCATAACCAGTATGTACATTTAACTTGATCATATTAAACATAGTAATCCACGTAACAGGACCTTAGATATGACAGTTTTGTAAAGAAAATGTGGATTTTTGACAGTAAACCTTAATATCTTACATATATAATACTTTCACTCTTTTTCTGCGATGTTTGGGTCAAGTGAAAGAATGAATCAACGAGAGATATACAAGCATATGGAAATAGTCCTACCAAACATATACCAGTTTCTGATGTTTTCTTGAAACAGTCCTACCAACCATATACCAGTTTCTGATGTTTTCTTGAAACAGTTCTACCAAACATATACCAGTTTCTGATGTTTTCTTGAAAATGGTCATACCAAACATATACCAGGTTCTGATGTTTTCTTGATATAGTCCTACCAAACATATACCAGTTTCTGATGTTTCCTTGAAACAGTTCTACCAAACATATACCAGTTTCTGATGTTTTCTTGAAATAGTCATACCAAACATATACCAGTTTCTGATGTTTTCTTGAAACAGTTCTACCAAACATATACCAGTTTCTGATGTTTTCTTGAAATAGTCATACCAAACATATACATTGTACCAGTTTCTGATGTTTTCTTGAAACAGTCCTACCAAACATATACCAGTTTCTGATGTTTTCTTGAAACAGTTCTACCAAACATATACCAGTTTCTGATGTTTTCTTGAAACAGTTCTACCAAACATATACCAGTTTCTGATGTTTTCTTGAAACAGTTCTACCAAACATATACCAGTTTCTGATGTTTTCTTGAAACAGTTCTACCAAACATATACCAGTTTCTGATGTTTTCTTGAAACAGTTCTACCAAACATATACCAGTTTCTGATGTTTTCTTGAAACAGTTCTACCAAACATATACCAGTTTCTGATGTTTTCTTGAAATAGTCCTACCAAACATATACCAGTTTCTGATGTTTTCTTGAAACAGTTCTACCAAACATATACCAGGTTCTGATGTTTTCTTGAAACAGTTCTACCAAACATATACCAGTTTCTGATGTTTTCTTGAAATAGTCCTACCAAACATATACCAGTTTCTGATGTTTTCTTGAAACAGTTCTACCAAACATATACCAGTTTCTGATGTTTTCTTGAAACAGTTCTACCAAACATATACCAGTTTCTGATGTTTTCTTGAAATAGTCCTACCAAACATATACCAGTTTCTGATGTTTTCTTGAAACAGTTCTACCAAACATATACCAGGTTCTGATGTTTTCTTGAAACAGTTCTACCAAACATATACATTGTACCAGTTTCTGATGTTTTCTTGAAACAGTCCTACCAAACATATACCAGTTTCTGATGTTTTCTTGAAACAGTTCTACCAAACATATACCAGTTTCTGATGTTTTCTTGAAATGGTCATACCAACCATATACCAGGTTTTTCTTGCAAAATTGAACTATGTTGGAACGATAGGCATCCGAGTGTTTTGTGGATAAGCGTTGATTACACAACAAATGTGTAAAGCAAAATGTGTACAACAATTATAAACAAGTTTGTTTATCCTGCTAGGGTGAAGTTTTGTGGACACGAAAATGGTATACACTCAGACGGCACAATTACCTTGTCCTCTCATTGGGGCTGTTAAGAGACCGGAAGTCCACTCTATCATCGGGGAAATGTGATTACTTCACACCTGACTTCATACTGATTTTTATACATCAACATTATTGGATGTAAATTGAATATTGTCCTATTTTGTTTAAAATATTGCTATTTGATCATTATATAATTGTTGTGATAATTTTCTTAATCATGCATTGTTTAATAGTCCGGTTGCCAAACCCCGATTTCTCTCTTAACCTTGCATTTTCGTCCACATAATGTATTTTAGTGATTTTTGCATGTTGGAGGGGTGCTGATCCCAGAACTGCTTGGTGCCACTCTGGCACCCTTGAGCATTTTGAAATATTCAAGATGGCCGCCAAGATGGCTGAAAAATCTAAAAATGGATATAGGTTAATCATTTATTACTCTAGAGTTACATTGTTTGTGTCTATACTGGGGTTTTTAGGGTCATAGATATCACTAAAATCATGTAAAATACAATGCAGTAATCAATTCTTTAATTCAATCTAAAATAGCCTCCATAATGGCCTCCGAAACCTCAAAATTGCAATAAGTCATGCATTGTTTCCTTAAAATGGTTATTGGTGTTTATGTTTTGATATGGAGATTGCTTCATAGTAACACATGTACAATCACAATCAAAATATTGTTCAGTATGAATGGAAATTAGGTTATGATTAAATGTTATGCCAGGTATTGATTATATTATATGCGACCCATAGAAGCCCTTCCATATGCAGTGCTCTAAAGCATACTTGGAGGTCAGCATGTGAAGCGTCACCAACCTGGATTGTGGAATGAAATGTGGTTAGACATGTTTATCATTACATTCATGCGGTATGGCAATGGTCCTCGATGACTTGCGGAATAATTGTTAACCAATCTGCTCTTAAACGATGGGCACCGAGCCTTTATGTCTGCAGTTGCCCTATCAAAGACATTGCAGACATGCGCAAGGAAGACACAAAACCATAAGTTATTTCACACAGGGAGGATATGCCAGCTCGTATACGTACCTTGGGTTCGACAGGCATTACGAGTATAGCATCAAGAGTGGCACTTGAAATTTGTGTGCAGGGGAAAGGGCAACAAGATGTCACATGGTTGTGTGCTCATTACTCCCTTACCTGTTCAACAAGTTATCTGAACAGTCACAGAAAACAGAGTGAAGGTCACAGACCTTATTTGTTTGCAGATGTTAGAACGGGTGCGTAATCTTCAGCCTACAGACATTGCGTTCAATCACAGACTAGTGCTAACTGGACTTGACCCTGCGCCACATGAAGTCCATATGATTGTCTTGCTAGAAAGAACTGACATGAGAACAACTCGCTAGGAGGCAGACATGACTATTCCACAGCAAATGACGTGTCTTGCACCACGATGGCGCAAATGCATCAAAGTGCAGTATGACGATACTTATGTATTCATCTTACTGGTTTACCTGTACCACATCTAGAATCCGACATTCTCTGTTATAATGGAAGCAACCAGTCCACAATGGTCATCAGCAGACGAACGAGCAACGGCAAAGAAACATGCTATTAAAGTACAACATATTTTGTGCAGCACGTGCTTTGTCAGGGTGTGACACTATTGCCATCATGTTTTGGAAAAGGGACAGTACTGAAGGTTCTTAAAAAAGAACACACACTCAGAAAGCTTGGTGAGCAGACAGCAAATATACTTGAAGTAATTTCAGAGCTCACATCATTTGTTGCAACATGTTATGGCAGCAAAATTATAGATAGCATCTCCGAACCTCACTTTCAAAATTAATATTGATATCTTAACTGGCGAAAAATCAAGAAATTAAAGTCACCGCCACCAACACCAAGTCATTTGCTGAAAACGTCAAACGAGCTCATATACAGGTGTGCATTTAGAAGGCAGTACTAGAGAAAGGCCCCTTCCGATCTTGATACGAGAGGCATTGGCTGGATCCGGGATGAAGCGTCAAAAACTCTTTCACCCGTTACACTGCCTTCCAACGTACCCCCAACACCCCCTGGAATTCTGAAGATGATCAGATGTGGTTGCACTAGTGATCATCCGTGTATACAGCTAATTGTGGCTGTCAGAAGGCTCAACTGACATGTACAGTTTTCTGTGACTGCGCCATGGAACATATCTGTGAGAAGCAGTGGACAGCATATACAGATCAGCTGAGTGATACTGGAATTGGAACTCAGGATGGATGAGGACAGAGCTGAGAGAATATTATATAATGAACCTAAAGTGGATGTTGTTATTCGCACAGTGTGTGCATTCGAACAATAGTCGTGTGAAAGGATGAAGTAACACAAATATTTTCTTTTGTACTGGTGTGGTTGGTGTCAGGGTACGCCTATATACCCCCATACAAGTTAATGTGTATGGGCTGTGGTTGGTGTCATTGGTACGCCTATACCCCATACAAGTTAATGTGTATGGGCTGTGGTTGGTGTTATTGGTACGCCTATACCCCATACAAGTTAATGTGTATGGGCTGTGGTTGGTGTTATTGGTACGCCTATACCCCATACAAGTTAATGTGTATGGGCTGTGGTTGGTGTTATTGGTACGCCTATACCCCATACATTTGAAGTTTATGTATATGTCCTGTGGTTGGTGTCATTGGTACGCCTATACCCCCTTACAACTGTATGTATATGTCCTGTGGTTGGTGTCATTGGTACGCCTATACCCCCTTACAACTGTATGTGTATGGGCTGTGGTTGGTGTCATTGGTACGCTTATATCCCCTTACAACTGTATGTATATGGGCTGTGGTTGGTGTCATTGGTACGCTTATATCCCCTTACAACTGTATGTATATGGGCTGTGGTTGGTGTCATTGGTACGCCTATACCCCATACATTTGATGTTAAGAGCTCTGAGTTCGTATATTGTAGTTTTGGTACTTTGATTTTCATGGTGGTCATTAAAATTATATGATTTGACTAATCACTCTATGGAAACAATGACTTATGGCAATTTTTAGGTTTCGGCGGCCATTTTGGCGGCTTTTTTAGATTCAGTTAAAGAATTGTATTTTACATGATTTTAGTGATATCTATAACCCTAAAAACCCCAGTATACACACAAAAATGTAACTCTAGAGTAATCAATGAGTAACTTATTGCCATGTTTAGATATTTCAGCCATCTTGGCGGCCATCTGGAATATTTCAAAATGCTCAAGGGTGCCAAAGTGGCACCAAGCAGTTTTGGAATCAGCACTCAACCAACAAACACAAAACACTAAAAAACATTATGTGGACGCTACTGCAAGGTTTAAGTGGGTTGCTGCTGGACTATAAAGCGGCATCACTGTAAAACTTTTTTTCGGACCGGTTTATTTTCAATATCAAATTTATCACCTTATGAGCAATGGAAGTTGAATTTTGCAGAAATATGTACATCGATATGTGAATTAATGTTTATAAAAGGGAAATATCTCGCTATTGATCAACAGTCTGGATAATTGTTTGCGTCATATTTGATAACGCATGCGCAAAACACGCCACACGCCTGTTAACAAAAATGGCCTCCCTGTAAGTGAATCGTGTCTGGTTGAAAAGGTTTACAGTGGTAGTTACAAAAACAAAAGATGAGCAAAAGACATCTCTAGAATTTTGCTAGAGAAGCAACACGTACAGCAGATGGGACGTGTCCATGCAAGCCACTGCTACCTGGACGATGCACATATACAACAAACGAGACAAACATGAACGTATGGTTAGCTCTACCTGTTGTTTATACGTACAATGCAGGGAATAAATGTCACCTTTTCATAATTCTGAATTGACTTTAAGTTATTAAATGGAATTTAGCACATATATAACCGATCTCGAAAAACAAGTGTTAAAATCTGCCTCAATATTGAAATATCAAGGACCTGTTAAAAACTATCCACATAATGCCATAAACATTTTCTTAATAGAACATCATGTGTCAAAAGGATTTCCAATATAAAATGATCAGTCAACGTAATTCCCAATGATGCAATGTTTGTCGCTAATGGTTTAATTTCCCGGGACTATTATTTCGCGGTTTTTAGATTTAGAGCAAGACCCATTTTATTATCCCTATTGTTTTCGTTAAGTTTCTTCTTTTTCTTCTTCTTCTTCTTCTTACAAGCTAACCGGTTATAAGTATTTATATATCAATGTATTTGAAAAGATGCCATATCTATCCCCCATGTTCACTGAAGAATACAAAAAAATCTGTGCAAGATAGCGTTGGGTTATATATATTTTTTTTATCTGAGGAAAGCAAATTATTTCTTTGATAAAGCACTGTACGAAGTCTGAGTGCATACAACCAAATATAAAGCTATGTGCATTATCTTTTTCTGTTTATAGTAACATTATTCTTTGACCTTTGATTCAAACCTGAAGCCTACATGTAGTATTTCAAGCAAATACTTTCTATAGTGACGGTGACCTTGACCACCAGGTTTCTATAAGTTAACCCGGTGTAGTTAGGTAAAGTGAGGTCCATGGTAAAGTGAACCAGACATTTTAGGTGTGTTAATGTGTTTAGAGGAATTAAACTGTAATTTAAGAAAGATTTTGCGACAAAAAGTTCATTAGTAAGAATATAGTGAAATGCTTCACTTTATCAGTGGAGGAAGCAGGTAGAACAAGGTAGAACCTGATAACTTGATAACGTCTTATAAGCATAATAAGCTCAGCTGAATCATACTATATTGCACTTCAACTGATTTTCAATTAATAGAAATGGTAACATTGACCTTAACCTCCGGACCTGAAAGAGTATTTAAGGTATTGTGTAGCGACCAAACAAAAGGTCCTAAGGGCCTGTATCAATCACCTGCTTCTTTGGACCTCTTGACTATTTAGAAACAAATGTTTCAACATTTGAGCATGTTAGACTCCGGTGACCTTGAATGTACGTCAAGGTCATTCATTTTAACAAACTTTGTATCACTTTACCACAGCATACTACAGGCCCCATATCAAGTCTCTTGGCCTCTTTTGCATGTCTGGCCCCTGTGACCTATAATGAAGGTAAAGGTCATTCAAATCAAACAAACTTGATGACTTTCCGGCAGGTGATTGAGATGAAAATAGACAGACATAGACCATTTTTTTTACTTTAGGGCACCACATGATTTGGGACCATAACTACAAAGTGAGCATTTAAATTGTAGAATCCCCCTTTTGGTCCCATCCCTTTCTCTTGGGAGCCAGCAGAGTGCTACAAGAGAAATGCAAGTCTCTTAAAAACATTTAGTCCAGCCAAGTGATGCTCCATGCAAAGTTTTAAAACATTGTAATCATCAAGTTAGCCATACATAAGAATAACAACTTAACAGGGAGGTTATCTTAGACTATTTGTCCTTTCCGCCCCCTCCCTTCCACCACAGAGGCCAGGAGTTATGCTCTCTATCATAAACTGTCACAATTAGATGATTAACCACAAGGAGAAAACTGTTTGAGACCGGTAACCTTAACAATGAAAGCAAAGGGACATATTCATTGTTCCGATAATGCAATTTAAAGTTAAGTATGTTCTGATCTGACATTTTAGCCAATTTAAGATGTCCAACATCTTCATTATGGGAAGTTTTAAGCAAACTCAAAAATTCATTAACATTATCGTATAAAGGAAATGGCAGAGCATGTCTTTATATAACTGAAACGGGGTGGGGATTTTAGGTAGAGGCTGAATGACAAACACATTGGTGCAGTTCCTTCTTATCACGTTTATTCTATTCACATATAGTCTCAGTAGGACACCCTAAAACAGCAGAAACCAATACTATAACTTTACAGTAGATATGGACATCATAGATGAATTTAACGATACAGTAATAAAACTCTACATATGACCACATACAGTTACCATGATAATAATACAATTACATTATCCCCTAATTACATTGACAATAATATGGATGATAGGCAAAATGACCTTATAACTAATTTGACATATCTTATATTAAAAACAACACTTACTCTATCAATGTGACAGGGGTTGAATCCAAATACCAATTCCGTCCTTTTTTTACAATAAACCTGACAAAATGAAAAGACCACCATATACCACTATACTTTATACAGTGACGAATATATATATCTATAAAATACTTCAGAGATAATTAATATACCACTTAGAAGTGCTATATTGGATAAATGGCCTGAACTTAGGAATAATTAAGAATTATTTTCAATATGGCCGCCAGGCCCAACACCTTACATATTTTTACAGATAAAGTTAATACTGAACCTAATGACAATTAATTACCAGGTAATATGTAATTGGCTACCATTGTATGTACAAATACAATTTCTAATTGAATAACAATACTTAAACTAAATTAATGATTGGTATGCATGTAATTTAAAAATACCTTAGCATGGCTCTTTGTGTCCCCTGGTGGTCTGACTAGCTCTGTCCCAGCTCTGCATGTGCAGAATGGGCCAGGTGTGCGAGAGGCGGTCACATGGTTACAGGTGAAGGGTGCCAGGTATGAGGTCAAGGGTCACACATACAAAACATAAACACAAGCACATGACACTTGACATGGACACTGACACTGAACAGGACTTGATTACAGTTGACATAGACAGTGACAAACATTTGACAGAAACTCACAACCTCACTATTACTATACACACTGTTTAAAATATTATATGAAAAATGTATTAAAATATTAATTTTGATTTCCAAGACTGGGATGTCTCCGCCACATACACCCCTCAAGGTTGAATGACGTCCCGGAATTCAAATTTAGTCCTGCTGCTACAAGAAAATAAAAACATGCTTATCAAACTGCTATTTCATACTGAAATGAAAAGACAACTTACCCACTACTAGACAAGATGTCTACTAAACAGTTTGCCATCCGGTCTAGAGTCCGAGCATTGACCAGGCTACCACTGTTGATCAACCTTTCGAGGATATCTGCCTTTTTCTTCCATTCGGGCTCCACAACCTGCTGAGCCAAGACATACTCATCGCTTCTCATCCATTTGGGAGGATGTCGATTCCTTGTGGGGCGGCCTTCCGGTTCCGCCTTCTCAGATAAATCTGACTCCGCCCCACCTCCTTCCGATGGCTCGGCCGTGACAACCTCTACCTCCCGCACAGCCTCAACGGGGTCGTCACCACCGTCTTGCTGTTGCGGCAAATATTCCGGTACCGGTGTCTGTACTTCACTAGTCTCCTCCCCGTCCGATAAAGACCTCTCCTCTGAGAGAGGTTTCCTGACAGGAGTTACTTCCAGTAGAATTGAGTTTTCATCCTCATCTTCATCATCTTCATCACCTTCAATATTTCCTTTGTGATCTTCCTGTTTCTCAATTATAAGTGGTGCCTGTATTTTCCGTGGCCTAGGCTTAGGCTTAGGTGTTGGTGTTTCAGACTCTGATATTTTCGGAACCTCTTCCTCTGTCGGGAGATAACCGATAGGTAGTAGATTGTTTCTATGGAGTGTCCTCCTACGACCATCAGCTTCATTCTCAACAACAAAAACAGGGATGTCATGACTGGGTTGCTTTATGAGTGTGTAAGGTGAATCCTCCCACCTATCATCAATCTTGTGTTTCCCTTCGAACGATAACTTCCGAACCAAAACGCGATCCCCTTCCTGAATAGATACTCCTCTGGTCTTAAGGTCATAGGTCCCCTTCTGACGGCTCTGTCTGTTCCGTGAGGCCGCAGCCGCCGCCTCATAGGAATGCCTCAGCCGTTCCCGTAAATCCTTCGCATACTTCGTCATGGGAACACATGAACTGGAGTCATCTTTCTGGAGATCAAAAGCGATGTCGATCGGCAACCTCGGATCTCTGTCGAACATCAAGAAATATGGTGTGTATCCAGTACTCTCGTGTCTGGTGCAGTTGTATGCGTGCACCAACGGTGCCATGTGTCCTTTCCAATCCTGTTTCTTGTCCACATCTAGAGTGCCTAGCATGTCCAATAAAGTACGGTTAAATCTTTCTGTCATACCGTTTCCCATGGGATGATAAGGAGATGTTTTTTTTCTAGATTTCCTTATCCCTGCCAATGCGCAACGTTCTGTTATAACCTTACCGACGAAGTTCGCTCCCTGATCGGAATGGAGGCGTTGGGGGAATCCATAATGGACCATGAAATTCCGAAAAAGGATATCAGCTGTGGTCCTGGCTGTTTGATTTTTCGCTGGAAAGGCCTGCGCATACCTTGAAAAATGGTCGGTTACAACTAGAATATGTTGATATCCCCCGATTGAAGTTTCCAATGACAGGTAGTCAATGCAGACTAATTCCATAGGTTGTCTAGATGTGATACTGACCATGGGAGCTCTATCCACCGGTGATTTTCGTCGAAGATATCTCGGACATGTCTTAACCCATTTCTCTATATGGGTAAACATGTTTGGCCAATAAAACCGATCTCGAACTAAACTCGCGGTCCGATCCCTTCCCGGTTGCCCCGTGTCAGTGTGAAGTTCCTGAAGGGCTCGCTCCTGGTAAGCTGTCGGCAAAACAAGTTGTATCTGCTCAACATCCTCTACCATTGTCACTCTATGCAAGAATCCTTGCCTGAACTAGAGATTGGAAAAATTCTTAAGCAACTCTGCATTCTCCGGCGTTTGAGGGATATCCTTCCATTTAGGTCTCACTCCCTTTCTCACCGCAGACATCCCGGGTGCTAGCCTAGGATCTTGTTCCTGTCGTTTCCTCCAATCCCGGAATGTTAACTCAGCAAGCTTATACGTACTCGTCAGGCTGTTCAAAAACGTCCACAGCGTCGACAGACATACTGCATTTCCCAATGATAGGCTCTGTGGTGATAGCTCCACATAAGGCTTTGATTGTATCTTCCGTAATACACTCCAGACTGGGTCGCGATTCTTGCCTTGGTAGGCGCGACAAAGTGTCAGCATCTATATTGCTGGTCCCAGGCTTGTACCGTATCTCAAATTTATAAGCAGCAAATGCAGCCAACCAACGGTGCCCAGTGGCATCCGACTTGGCTGTGGAGAGCACATAGATTAACGGGTTGTTGTCCGTTAATACTACAAACTTTTGTGCCCCATATAGATAGTCCATGAATTTTTCAGAAATCCCCACTTTAATGCCAGGAACTCCAAGCGGTGGGCCGGGTAATTTCTCTCAGCCTTGGTAAGGCCCCTACTGGCATAGGCAATGACTTTCTTCACACCCTCTTGTTCTTGGTAAAGAACAGCGCCTAACCCATCTTGCGATGCATCTGTGTGTAACTCGAATGGCAAGCCGTAGTCCGCATATCCAAGAATGGGTGGTTCTGCTAGGGCCTGTCTCAAGGTCTCGAATGATAGCTCTTGCCGCTCTCTCCATTCCCAGGCTTTCTGCACAGAGTTCTGATTCCGCTTGGTCTTTGATGTTTTCCGTTTTGGCACTGGCATCAGCTCCGACAAGGCCTGGCTATCTTCGAGAAATATCTCATGAATTTCCTGCAGTATCCCGCAAACCCCAGGAAGCGTTGGACATCCTCTGGGGTTTTCGGAATGGGCCATGACCGTATTACCTCGGTCTTTGCAGGATCGGGCTTAATACCAGCTGCCGGAACACAATGTGCAACATAATCGACCTCTTCCTTGCAAAACTTGCACTTATTTGGGGAAAGCTTCAATCCGCTCTCTCTAATCCGCTGAAACACCTTTTGAAGTCTTTCCACATGTTCTTGGTAGGTTCTAGAGAAAATAATTACATCGTTGAGGTATATGAGACAGATGCTCAAAGTATAGTCTCCCAGGATATCCTCCATTCAACGTTAATAGGTTGTTGGGATGTTTGTCAGACCAAATGGGAGGCGGTTGAATTCATAAAAACCTAAAGGGTCCACCGTAAAAGCTATCCTCTCCTTATGTGCTTCAGCCACCTCAACCTGGGGGTATCCGCTTTTCATATCGATAACAGAGAAGAAACGTGAACCCGCCAAACAATCGAGGATATCCTGCACACGAGGAAGTGCATAGGAGTCCCGTATAGACATCTTATTCCTCTCTCTGTTGTCAATGCACACCCTGAGGGAATTATCTTTCTTCCTAGCTAAAACGACGGCTGATGCCCAGGGGCTGTGAGATCTTCTAATGATACCAGAGTTCAGCAGCGTCTGAAGGTGGGCTCTAACCTCATCAAATGGCTTGGTATCTTTTAAGTTGATGTAATGTTGAACAGTGGTACTGTGTCCAATATCCGTATCCCCGTGAGAAAATACGTCATCAAAATACTCAATAACTTGGGTTCCCTCACGAAATTCCTCATCAGTGAGACTGCCTTGTGTTAACTCAATTTTGGATAGAGTTGAATCAGCTTTCGCAGAGTCCATGCGAGTTTCCAACTGCTCAATATTCACAGGTTGCAATTCGCACAACACCGCCCCAGGTGTTATAGTTACAGTGCGAGTAGAGATATTGGCAATACTTACCTGTACTGGTCCTGTCTCTCTGTAGTTGTAATTTATAACTGTCGGTGCAATACCGAGGTCAGATTCAAGGACAGAGTCCTTACATGCTTGTAATAAGGCACATGACTTAGGATAGTACTGACCTTTGTCCACGTATCCCGAAACAACAACCTGTCGGTTAGGGTTAATGGTAATACTTCTGCGCTCTGCACTCCTTACAATTCCCAATCGATGGTGATGACGGACCATTCTCTGCTCCCTTAGGGCTATGCATCTAAAGCGATATAAGATGGGGTATTCATGGAACATCTCTGCATAAAGCATGCTCCATAACGCGACTAAAAAACAGACATAATCCTGCCAAGTACATTAGTTCCCAGCAGAATGGGAACTCGGGAATTATATGTACTCCCCGGCACCACCAACATCAGGCAAGGTACTCTAATACCGCCAGGCTGTCCATCCCACGAAAGTTCCACCTCTATGAAACCTTCATAGGGCAAAGGATTCCCATCAGCCCATTCTATGTTTAACAAAATATCCAATGGCTTCATATCTAAGTGTGAAAAATTAGCCTGGTAAAATCCAGTACTGAGAGTTGATACACAAGATCCTGTATCCAACAAAACTGGTGTGGCAATAGTTTCAATAAATACTGTGGTCTCGTTGGCTTCAACTAGTTGCTGCGACTCGGACTGGGCTGCTATGTTGGGACTATATTGTTGGTACAGACCTACAGAGTGTCCCTTCTCATAGGTCCTTCTCAAAAATCCTGTGGTCGTCGGACATGATCCACATTAACACGACAGCCGTATTGTAGATGTCCACTCTGTCCACATCTCCAACATAAAGGTTCGTCCCGCTGTTCCCATGTCCCACCATCATTGTGGCTATGGTGCTGAGTAGATCCACCCCAGTTGTTTGTTGCTTGTTGATGAGAAGCCCTATCCTCCCTGTGTTGGTTGTTTCCTTGTTGGTTTTTGTTGTGCTTGTTATGCTGAGACTGTTGATGTCTGTCCCCTTGTTGTTTATTCTTGTTGTTATACTGTTTCTTGGAATTCCCTTTCTTCAACTCAGCAATATCCACAGTAAGCTGCTGAACCATAACTGCTAACTTCTGAAGGGGATCCTCCTGAGCTGACTTCACAGGTACAGGCTTCTTCCCTGTAGGCTCCTTCAGTACCTCTGTACTGGTGGCTGGGATCTTATGCTGCTTCTCAATACGTCTCAGGGCTATACGAGGATCATCAAAATTGGAAATCTGATGAACCAGATACCCCGATATATCCTTGAGGTCCTGTCTCAATCCTGTCCACAGCATATTTCCCAACATCTTGTCAGGCGAATGAGGCAGGGTACACTGCTTCTGTACAGAATCCAGGACACTCTCCAGCCTACATCCCAAATCAGCCACAGACTCGTCCTTGAGTTGTTTGGCTCCATAAAATTCCGCAAGGAGATCAGCCTCACTATCAATCTCTCCAAAGACGCTGTCCATCTTCTTCAGTGTATCTTCAATGGAAGCTCCATTCCTAATCCTGGCAAATACACTTGCAGCCTTACCTTGCAGAGATGAACGGAGAGCGTCTATGATATCCTGAGCCTTATTGTTCTCCTGCACCAAGCTGATGAGTTGATGTCTCCAAACTCCATAACTATCCATATCGGTCCCATTAAACTTGGCAATCCAGGGTTTTCGGTTAAGATGAACCTGAACAGGGACATTTTCATCTTCAAAGACTTCGTCATCGTTGGTAGTGCTATCATCTTCCTCATTGATGGGCCGGTCAAGATCAGCAGTAGTTAGGACCCCTTGCTGCTTTAAATAGTTCACCATCCATGACTGAAGCTCCTCCTTGTTGCTAGTCTTGGGCTTCACCCCGAGTTTATCAAAAAAATCCTTCATTGGATCCACTTCGGAATCCGCACCCTCAGACTTGTCAACTAATGGTTCTTGTCCACCCTCAGCCATTACAAAAGGTAACATGTTGACAAACAAAAATGGAACTAAAGCTGAAATAAATAAAAAATTCTGAAAGACAAATCTAATATAAGTCATAAGCTGAAAGAAAGAAAAACAACCTATAAGCAAACAAAGTAAAGAATAATAAACAACGACAAAAGAAAAACAAAACAAAAACGAGTTACTTCCCCTTATTATGCTAAGGGTCAAACCCTACGCAATTATCTCCCCTTGATTGGGAGGGGCATTTGCTCAATAGGTGTTACCGTCGACAGATGACCGGAATGACACCAAGTGTGGACAGCCACACTGGATACCCACTAAAAAGCAGTTAATCATATATATATGCAAAGAAAAATAATTAAATATGCCAATGTAAAATATCTAACTTACCAGATCTACAACAAATAAGAACATTCAACACTGAGTCGACAAAAACAAAAGGGTGTACCACATATAACACTGAACATATATGCATAACATGCAAGTGTGAATGAATGAGAGTAAGTTAATAGGGTAATGGGTAGGTGACCTGCTTCAGAGCTTTAACCCACTGGTATGATTTAACACACTGTACTTACCAAAAATATGACAGTATTGTAACACGAAATATGAGTAATCTATCTACCGTACACAAGTTACAACTAAATTGTTTTTAAAAAAAACCACGCAAAAGCAATATTCATATACAATTAATTTAACAGTTTGAATCGCACGTAGTATTCCCGGTGATGCATGACATTCCTGGTAACAGTAATAGTTCAATGTTCCGGCTGTGTGAAGTTAGCTCAACATACGACATACGACATCGAAAACTTCATATCTTGTGTTTTTACCAGCCAACGAGGGAACTTTTGAATGTTCAGCGGCTGGACATACGACATACGACATTCAGATTTTGAATGTTCAGCCGCTCAACATACGACATACGACATTCAGATTTTGATTTTGAATGTTCAGCGGCTCGACATACAACATACGACATTCAGATTTTGAATGTTCAGCGGCTCAACATACGACATACAACATTCAGATTTTGAATGTTCAGCCGCTCAACATACGACATACGACATTCAAAACTTCATATCTTGTGTTTTTTCTAGCCAAGGAGGGAACTTTTGAATGTTCAGCGGCTCGACATATGACATACGACATTCAGATTTTGAATGTCTAGGCGCTCAACATTCGACATACGACATTCAGTTTTGAATGTTCAGCCGCTCAACATACGATATTCTGAATTCGATTTTAAAATTGTGATGTTGTTCATTAAAAAGGTCGATTTAATGATCAATCAATTGATATTCGACATGTTATATCATTCCATAACATATATCACATAACTCAAGTATGATTATCCTAATTTTATCATGATTTCATATTTGATACATTGTTTATATCACTTTAAAAGATTTTGGTAAGACTTTTATGAAAAAAGTTCCCGAGAATTTCCTTTTACATAATTATAAGCATATATCATTTCAATATTGATTAAATCTTACGTATACTTTCGGTGTACATGATGTACTTGATTGAGAGATTCTTACCGCAGTATTATCATCATGTATTTGAAACTTGCATGACTTTAGCAATACTTTTGAACTTGGACTCTAGTAAGTAATTATGTTCATTTGTCAGGACTATATTGGTTTCATTTAAATTGTGAATATGTTTAAATTTGATGTGTTTGTTGGATAATGGTTTTATTATGATATTTTGGGCCGACTGGCAAAGTATAAAAACTGCTCTTTTAATGGATGTAAATAATTATTGTTCCAAAAATAAAAGTGATAAGCTGTCATAGTAAAATAATTGCCTTTTCATATCAGTATCTGTAACAATCTTTCCGAACATTGTACATGTACACTATCAGATAATCAATTCCTGAATCTACATTATATTGCACACATAACCATTTCCAATTTCCCGGCGTACGCACATCTGCCGTGACGATCCGAGTCGCACATTCCACGCATCGTGCAGACATCGTGCGCACATCGCAGATCGTGAAATGTTATGCGATCACAACTTTACTTTTAGATCAGCAGACAAGCCTCAGCAGTACGACGTCATTAATAAACGACGTTATTTATTTTAACGAAACATGATTTTACACCGTCATTAACTTTAATAACGACCACCACACTCTCATACACGATGGTAATTAGAGCAAGGGCTGATATCAGGGTGTCGGGCTGATAAAGGATGTGCTATCGAAATTGTCATATCACAACCTTTGGAAAATAAAACAGAAAAAAAAAAAAAAAAAAAATTAATCGAACAATTCAACAACTTAAGTAAAAGTAAAACAATTGTCATTGGCGCAAAAATAAATAATCATTTTAACAAAAGTGGTGCTAGGTGACGACTCCTGTGTCAATATAAGAATAAGAATATAGTCTCTCTTAAGATACATAAGAATTAGTCACTATCTGAATCTATGACTTGAACTCTCTCTCTTGAATTTTGTTGAAAAAAGAAAAGATTTCTGTTGCCATGAAATGGTGGTTCCAGCTAGAACCAAGACGGCTGTAGAACCGAAGCTGTAACCAGTTTGTCCAGAAATAGTTTGATGCATAGAATTTTGGTTTAAATTTGAAACAGCTTCGGTAATAGGAACCAAAACATTGTTAGTGTTTGCTGTCTCATGAGCTGTAATCATTTGCAAAGCATCTTCAATGTCCTGTGGAGCCAGAATAAGATCTTGGTCTTCAGGGTCATAGTTTTCATCCACTTTAGCTTGGGGTGGTACCGACTCACTGTTGCTTGATAATATATCAGACATTTGCTTCTTTTGCTGTGAAGTAACTTGGTAACAGTCCGGAGTGACGAACTAGGATGACGTGATATCAACCTGGGCTGATATCAAGTTATCAGCCCGGGTTAGTGTAAAAACGGGCAATGATATGACAACGCGGGCAACACTAGTATCCCATTGTCAAAATGTATCATAACAGAGGCAAAGGTGTGATAAAGACTGTTACATTGTCATACTCTATAATATACAGTTATTGTATGTGTGTGAGGTAAATAACACTTTTCATTATTTTCATTTTCTGAAATGTTCCTGTATCATTCCCTTAAACGATTACTGTCTGCTTCGTCTTGGTGTCGAAAACGCGTATGCATTATCCAATCAGAATGAACGAAGAAGAAAAAAAAAAAAACAAAAAAAAACACGAAAATTTTAATGCGCTCATTCCGGGTAAATAACACTTTTGACTATTAACCTTGTTAATAGCATTTTTGGAGGATGTGGTTCAAATAGCATTTCTATTGTCTACCTTTTATATAGTGTAAAATTAGGAAAGGTATAATAATAATGAATTTTACCCTCATACCCTGTTATTACGATTGTTGAACTGCCATGCATTATACAAACGACTGTTGCATTGTCATTGTCATACATTATATTAGTATTCAAACACTGCAATCAATTTTTAGCTCTCTTGGACCGAAGGTCCAGTGAGCTTATGCCATGGCGCGGCGTCTGTCGTCTGTTTCTTTTTCCATCCGTTTCCTTTGTTAAGAAAGTTGGCAGGATCTTCCTCAAAAAGGTTAAAGATGCCACACCTCCGACAGAGTTTAATAAATTGTTATTATTTTGACAATAAATGACATTTAGTCCATATATGTATGCCTATTTAAGACCTACAAATAAGGTCAACTATTGTCGTAATGAAGCCAAGAAGATTCGAACTTTTGAACATTATAATCTACTTTGCATACACTTGACCTTGATCGCAGTGCATTCTGGGAAGAGATATACATACAGAAGACAACTATATATATTGCCTGTTGCATAACTTAATTGCAACTTTTAATTGCAAGGTTTTAATGCAAATAGCAAATAAAAACAAAATAAACATTTCAATATTATCCGTTGGGAAAAATCACGATCCTTTGCCTTGTCGTCGCCGACGAACCGAAAAGCCTTTTTAGCTTTACCCTCTCGGCCCAAATTAGCTGGGTTGATACAGGTGTGATTTATCAACAAGTTTTAAAAGATGGCGAACTATAAGTAGTAAATCTGCAATCACTGCATATCACAAAAGAAATCCGAGCCGTTGATTCAATCGCATCATATGCTTTAATACGGTTTAATAAAGATGACAACAGACCGAACATTACACTACGTATGTGTGTACGTTACACACTTGCCTCTCCAACAAAAACTCAACTGTGTCATTTCCGCATGAGTTCTGATTCCATTGTTTATAATTCCATAGGTCTGTGTAGTCTCCGATTGAAATCCTTCCCTTTCTTTGTTCTCTTTTCATAATATAATGCATGCTTCCTTCTTTCTGGAGATGTTAGGCTAACACATGTTGCCTTCCTCGCTTCGCCATGTGGTTCCTACTTTCTGTTTTCAGCGCATGCGAATTTCTTCGGGACGCAATTAATTATTTTATTTCTTTTTTAGTTACAAAGATAAATAAGAAGATGAAACTTTCCGAGGGTGGTAATATTCAAGTGCTACTTTTATGTTTTATGAATAAACACGATGTCTTGGAAATATTATCAAAGAAATTTATACTATGTTGCGAATTACAATTTCGAGATAACCTTCTTTTATTTACGACCTTATGTCTTTGATGCTCAAAATGACAACTTTATAAAAATACATTTTCAATGACATTATGAAATCTGGGTGTCGGAAAGGTGTAAAATTATTCTTCGGAAAAGAAAAAAACTGTAGTTGAGCTAGATAAGAAATTATACGGGGGCAGGCTCCTATGGAGAATTAACATTACTGGAAACAGCTATCATTTTTTTCAAATTTTTTTTCTGTTTTTCCTATCTTTCGGGGTTAAGATTGTTTGCGTATGTTTGAACTATTGCAAAACCTGCCGGAAGCATTTAAACACCGAAAAATCAAAAAAAAAATAATGACAAAATCATGTTTTTCCCGAAAAGTTTCATTTTTTCGCGATTTTTTCGGGGTTAAGAGGCTTTAACGTATGCTTACACTATTGCAAAACCTGCCGTAATAATGAAAACAACGAAAAATATCAAAAATACCGAAAAAATCACGTTTTTTTACGAATTTTTTTATTTAGGGATTAACCCTAACCCTAACCCTAACTCTAACCCCCTAACCCTAACCCTAACCCTAACCCTAACCCTAACCATCTTCGGTAAAAAATATATATTAGCGGGTTTAGAGAGCTTGCTGCTAGTTCTTTCTAAACCTTATGATAACCCACAAAAAATATATCAACATCTTTCAGTAGTCAGAAAAATGGGGTGGTAGGGGTATATTATCTAAAAATCATGTCACATTTGGGCAAAAGTTGAAAATTTCAATTTTCTTTCAGAATCGGATAAAGAATAAATAAAATACGTCTTTTGGTAGCCGGATTTTCAATTTTTCTCATTTTTTCCCAAAAAAATAGTTTTTTGAAAAATCGACGATTTTTTTGCCCGATTTTCGGTTTCTATATTTTCGGTCAAGGTCAATTCAGAAAATTGTTCTTTATACAATTGAAAGAACTATATTTTGTCTATATGAATACCAAAGATAATTAAAATAGCTTCATTACTTTTTCAGATACCGGTGATAAAAAAAGCATGTTTTTTTCATGGTCGAAAAAAACGACCTTTTTTCAATTTTTTTTTCACATAAACACTAATTTTTTGGCCAGAAAACGTTATGTTTGTAACAAATAATTGTCTGAAGTACATTTTAGCCGTAAAAAGACATTTGTAGCAACATTTTTTCACAAAAAAATATTCGTCTAAAGTTGACCAAAAAAAAGTGTAGCGGAATTGTACTAAAATACCAACACTTTTGGTCACTTTTTGAAGCCATTTGAAATAGTTGAGATTTAATTTTGTAGGGTACAATAGACCAATCTGAGGGTATTACAATCCAGTATTTGTTTTCCTGAAAATACCAAAAAAACATATCAACCCTAGGCAAAATCGAAAAAATAGCTGGGTTTAGAATTATTTTCGTTATAAATGTTAGGGACCTGGATTTTTTTTAAATGTGTCATTTTTAAGATGACCAAAGAAAACAAAAAAAAAAAAAACGAAAATCGAACGACAAAAAAAAATGGCGGACCGGAAACCGAAAAAAATGGCGTCAAGCGGACATACATTTTGGCCTGCAGCATTTGTCAACGGCGGGCACTTTTTCGGTTCAGTAGTCTTTTCATGTAGAGATATAACGCGCTAAATACATGAAGTCGTAATAATGAAGTAATACTACCATAACAATTGCTTTTAAGTCGAATTCGACGGAAAAGTATAAAAAATATGAGAAAAAAAACCCTCAGAAATGGCGTCAAACGGACCTTCCGATTTTCCTAAACCCAAACATTTGCAACTAGGGTTGGGTTTAATTTTTTAGTTTATCAAGATAAAGAGTTATTCTTTTGTGAAAATTTTAAACAAACCATTCTGCTATTTTAGCAATGCATTTCCGATTTTTATGGCGGCTAAAATTTTAGATATAAAAGAAATTATAGGTTCAGAGTAAATATGCATTTTAGTGCTAAAAAATCTTCAATTCGACTTTATTTGCTCTTTTGGCATTTTAACAAAATTCTGCTATCAACAAAGAGTCAGAAAATTGCATTTTACGTAATGTTTGTAAAAATATACAGATTTTAGTACCAAAATATACACCTACATACATACGTTATAATGGGCAATTGCTTTTTCTGTTGTTTTTTCTTCATAATGTACTATTAATTTTGTTTGGCAATTTTTTGATGATCTATACCAAATGTCGAGTCAGAAAATGCACTTTTTATTTCTATAAGATAAATAATGAATTTTTAAAAGGCCTTTAAAGTGATTGTCCTTTTGACGCCAGTTGCGGGCAAACAAAAACCTCGGTTTGTCCGTTTGACGCCAGTTGCGGGCAAACAAAATCTGGGTTTAGAAAAAAGTCCGCCTAGTGCCATGTTCCGGGCCAAACAATTCTAGGATTAGAAAAAGTCCGCTTGACGCCGTTTCAGGCCAGACATTTTCAGGGTAAGAATATATTTTATTTCTCATTCTACTTGAAATGTCATAAAATGCTTAATAATCAACATATAGACCTGTAATATAGCTTGTATTAGCTACTGAACATAAATAGACATTGATTTCTTGGCTAAGATGAGGTACTAGAAAAAAATAGGTCTACACCTATTTGGATTTTTTGATATTAAGAAGAAAATTTCCCATTACATGAAATACTATAAAATGCTTAATAATCAACATATAGACCTGTAATATAGCTTGTTTTCTTTGATATTAGCTACTGAACATACAGATATATAATTGTATTGGTTAGGATGAGGGATTAGAAAAAAAATTGGTGTAGACCTTTTTGGATTTTTTTCATATTATGAAGAAAATTTCTCATTACTTGAAATGTCATAAAATGCTTAATAATCAACATATAGACCTGTAATATAGCTTGTTTTCTTTGGTATTAGCTACTAAACATAAATAGACAGACATTGGTTTCTTTGCTAAGATCAGGTACAGATGTGGGGAGAGACACGAGGCACATATCTGGACAAACTTGAAATAACGCAAAGGAAATGCTGTCGCATTCTGCAAGGGTTTGATAAAAACTCACCGTCTGAAAACACTACAGAAACTCTTGGAATATGTAGAATGATGCATTATATAGAAAGACATAGATTATTGTTTTTTGGAAGACTTTGTTTAACAGATACATCAAAAATTCATAAGCAGCTGTTAAACTTAAATATAGGATTTTTTCTCATTTTTGGTCTTGCGGAATGCACGGAAATATTCCGGACAATGATAACTACACTTTACAAATATGGCCTAGAAGAATTCTTAAACAGTTTTATTAAGTATGGATGCTTCCCTAGTAAACTTGCTTGGAAATACACAGTGAGAAATACTATTCAAAATACTGCGGAACGAGACTGGAAAGAGCGTATAATGCAGCGGACAGATCTGAATCGCTTCCGAAATATACATGTACGAATATCTCCACATAAACTTTGGCTGTTGAGCTTAGCGTTACCCGACATGGTCCTAGAATTTGGATTTCTAATTAAACTCGGATCACTACACATTACCAGTTGTGTGTGCGACTCTTGTAAAGAACACGTTCGTGACATTGTGAAGCACATAATAATAGACTGTCGAGTTTATTTTGATGTAAGACACGCTCTACAAACATTAATAGTAAATCTACTTCCGGTTGTACAGAGTGTCAATATTTTGGGTGACGATGATAGACTTACAAATTTTCTACTAGGAGGAGAAACTATGGCATTGACAGTGAGTCCTGAACATTGGAAACTACTCATGTTGGAGTCTGCGAAAACGTTTTACAAAATGAAACCAGCACTAACGTATTGGTTACACCGACTGTGGTGGTGTATCTATATTGGAACTGTGTGAACATATATATATATATATATATATAAAGTCAAGCAATAGTTCAATTAATCGATAATAACATTTGAACGTGACGAGAAATGTTATGAATTAAAGGGAAAGGAAATTGTATTGAAAATATCAATAATATATCAATCAAAGACACGTAAATGTCATATATATTTCAATATTGTATTATTTTTCGTAATCTTCACTTGTTGGAGGAAATAAAGATATTCAATTCAATTCAATTCAATTCTTTCTTCAGCTCACATTATAATATAAACGACATTAATGTTGACCCTCCTGATCTACAAAAATCCCATAATCATACTCTTTCTGACATTGTCATATCACGACAAGATGTTCCTGACGTAATACATTCTCTTGACTGCAAAAAAGCTGTTGGCCCTGACCTCATAAACACACGCCTAATCAAAGAAGCAGCCGAAGTTCTTAGCTATCCACTTCAAACATGATTCAATCACTCTCTTACTACTTATAAGTTCCCGTCGCAATGGAAGAGGGCGAATGTTACTCCCGTGCACAAAAAAGATGATCCTTTTGTTCTCGGAAATTACCGTCACATCTCTCTTTTGTATATAAATATGTTTATAACTATTTAACTGACAAGTCCTTACTCTCATCTTGTCAGTCAGGTTTCAGATCCGGTGATTCCACTATAAATCAACTTGTATCTATTTCTAATGATATATTTTCCGCTTTAGATAATGGTAAAGAAATTAGAATGGTCTTCTGTAATATTAGTAAGGCTTTCGACCGAGTATGGCATCGTGGCCTTCTTTCTAAACTCCAAAACTTTGGCATCACAGGTAAATTATTTGATTGGTTCTCGAGCTATTTACGTAATCGCTGCCAACATGTTGTCATCAATGGTAAACAATCAAACTTAACTTACATTTCTGCTGGAGTGCCTCAGGGGTCAATTCTAGGTCCATTATTATTTCTAATTTTTATAAATGACACCGTCCAAGATATTAATTGTATCATAAAGTTGTTTGCTGACGATACGTCTCTATACGTTACAGTGGATTTGCCGGATTTGAGTGCTAATCGATAATCTAAACACAATTCATGAATGGTCAAAAACATGGCTTGTCGATTTCAATGGAGGGTGGACTGATCATGTTCAATATATAATATTTCAATTTCTACTCAAGTTAGACTCGATGAAACTACCAAACTTAATCTGTTTCATTTGCTCATGAATTTGGCCAGATTAACACTGATCAGTGCGTATGAATACATGGTTAAAATCCTTCCGCGGAACGATTTCACTTTTTCTACATTGTTGTTATAAACATGGATTAATTGTTAAAATTATCAAATTTATAATATATTCTTGTATTTTATGAAAGACCAGATATGCTAGATACTTCTATTTTGACAAAATAATGCTGTTTTTAATCATAAAATTGCGGACTATTTTACTCGACCGACTAGACATGCACAATCCGGAACTCCTCGGGCTTTTCCGCATTCGGACTTACACAAGTTTGAGACATTAATATCTAGACCGACATTTTTTGAAAAAAAAAATTAAAAAAAATGAAATATAAGGATTAAATCTTGATTTGGTCGATTTCATGGGGTCATGAATTGAGTTGCTCTTGAGACAAATTCAACATGAACTGCTTCGCAGTTCATTAAATTTGTCTCAAGAGCAACTCAATTCATTAGTTTTACGGGAAACAGGGGTTGAATGTATGTAATGTCCCCTTACAACGTTAACGTCATCGACACTGAGTGAACTCGAGGCCTGCTCTGAATCCCTGGCGCGTTCGGTACGCATAACGGCATGTTATGTAAGTCCTTATGAAAAACAAAACGTGCAACTATGGGCCTCGGTTTCACAGTTTTGAATTTCCCGAAGCGGTTTACATTGCCTAGCTCGATATGATAAAGTCTCTATCTTGTGCTCAGTATCCTCATCCTTACCCTCACCTTCGGAATATAAAGTTATTTTTCATTGATCTGAATTGTAGATCCACAATAAAAGAGCTCATTACATCTTTATCCTTTTTCAATGAATCTTACTCCCTACGGATTATAGAGCTGTCTGATAACGTGGTCTTATGACGAGTGTCCAGTGAATCTTAATTAACGTCGACCTGTGACTTGACGGGGTCAAATATGTCACCGAGACCAAAGGCGCTTGCATAGAAAATGTGATTTTCATTTTATATATATATATATACATATATATATATATGTGACAGTGGTATGTGTAATCTGTTAAGTACAAGGTCGGCAACTCCGCCACGAGCGAACCGGCACACCACCACACTTTAATCGACTAAAAAACACATACATGTATATTCAAACTGACACGGCGCATACTATATACTATCGCCATCTAGAAACAGTTACTTTAAACCTATCGTGTCACTCAATACGAATTGTTACATCCGTGAAAACATCGCCGAATTCCTCCAACAAAACACCATTTCTCAAACTGCTCCCTCAGTCTGTCCAGATTCTTCATTTACATACGGGGTTGAAAGGTCATGCGTTTATATAATCGACTGTCATCAGGTGCACTTTTTGGAACACTGAAAAAGAAGAAAAGACTGTATTGGTGCTTTATCGATTATAGGAAAGCTTTCGACTTTATAAATAGACAAAATTTGTGGTTTAAATTAATTAGAGAAGGTATAGAAGGAAAAAGGTTAGTGATTATTAAGTCATTGTATGAAAAAGTCAAATGCTGTGTAAAATACAATGGATTGAAGTCAGATTTTTTTTCGAATGTAAGAATGGATAAATTCAGGGAGAAGTTATGTCCCCAATTTTATACTCCTTATATGTTAATGATTTTGAAATGCAATTTATCAATGATAAATGTCCAAGTCTCCAGGAGCTAAATTTAGTTCTCCTTATATACGCTGATGCTACAGTTATTTTAGCGGAAACACCAGAAGGCCTACAGAAGTTATTAGACTCCCTACTTAATTATACTCGTAGGTGGGCCTTATCAATCAATACTGATAAAACCAAAGTCGTAGTTTTCAGAAATGGTGGGATTCTTAAGGAAAATGAAGAATGGTTCTCTAATGGTGAAAAATTAGAAATAGTAAACGAGTTCAATTACCTCGGTATGCTAATGAATTTTTATGGTAAATTTAGACAAACCCAGAAAAAAAATCGCGGATGGAGGCAGGGAAGCCGTGTTTGGTATTGCTAAAGTATGTAGTGATAACTATTTTAATATTGAAACCCAATTTTCTGTCTTTGACACTTTCGTAACTAGTGTTGTAAATTATGCATATGTATTTATAATTGGGACTTACGACGTATGAATTTGTCGGTTGTATAGAAGATATAGGTGTTTGAGAAGATATAATTCTATGATGATATATGTAATTGAGAAGATATAATTCTATGATGATATATGTGTTTGAGAAGATATAATTCTATGATGATATATGTGATTGAGAAGATATAATTCGATGATGATACAGTGTATATGTGTTTGAGAAGATATAATTTTATGATGATATATATGTTTGAGAAGATATAATTCTATGATGATATATGTGATTGAGAAGATATAATTCTATGATGATATATGTGATTGAGATGATATAATTCTATGATGATATATGTGATTAAGAAGATATAATTTTATGATGATATATGTGTTTGAGAAGATATAATTTTATGATGATATATGTGATTGAGAAGATATAATTCTATGATGATATGTGTGATTGAGATGATATAATTCTATGATGATATATGTGATTAAGAAGATATAATTTTATGATGATATATGTGTTTGAGAAGATATAATTTTATGATGATATATGTGATTGAGAAGATATAATTCTATGATGATATATGTGATTGAGAAGATATAATTCGATGATGATACAGTGTATATGTGTTTGAGAAGATATAATCTTATGATGATATATATGTTTGAGAAGATATAATTCTATGATGATATATGTGATTGAGATGATATAATTCTATGATGATATATGTGTGTGTGAAGATATAATTTTATGATTTATTGGTAACGGAGCATAATCATATATCTTCTTATTAATGTATTGGTATATGTATATATGTATGGGTACATCTGTCTGCCTGCCATGTATGTTCGTACCGGTATGTATGTATGTATGCACGTGTCATGTATGTTCTTACCGGTATGTATGTATGCACGTGTCATGTATGTTCTTACCGGTATGTATGTATGCACGTGTCATGTATGTTCTTACCGGTATGTATGTATGCACGTGTCATGTATGTTCGTACCGGTATGTATGTATGCACGTGCCATGTATGTTCCTACCGGTATGTATGTATGCACGTGCCATGTATGTTCGTACCGGTATGTATGTATGCACGTGTCATGTATGTTCGTACCGGTATGTATGTATGCACGTGTCATGTATGTTCGTACCGGTATGTATGTATGCACGTGTCATGTATGTTCGTACCGGTATGTATGTATGCACGTGTCATGTGTGTTCGTACCGGTATGTATGTATGCACGTGTCATGTGTGTTCGTACCGGTATGTATGTATACACGTGCCATGTATGTTCGTACCTGTATGTATGTATGCACGTGTCATGTATGTTCGTACCTGTATTTATGTATGCATGTGTGTGCCCATATATGTGCATTTATGCATAGCCTATTGTCCATAATTTAGGGTGTAATTCTGTAATCCCACAGCTGTAAGTTTTTCCGTATACCGAACTTTATTTTATGTCTAATAATAATAAATGACTAATGAATAATTTCCGATATCCAGAAATATATATACTAGTACATGTATATAGGTCTCTGCGATATCCATGGGTGTATTAATCTCCACAATAGACTTTACACCGTTCACTAGTGCCTCAACAATTACAAGTACAGGACTGTATTACTTAAAGATGACGACAAGCTGAAAAACAACGGGGCATGATCAGAAAAGTCACTGAAGTTTCCAACTTTAAAATCCCTCACATCATCCATATGATCACTATGAGAAAGTAAATAATCTATGGTGCTTGTACCTAAAGCGTTATAAAATGTTATTTTACCATTGCTGTCACCCGGTGTTCGACCATTCATGATTCTAAAATCAGTTGATCTGCACATCTCTAGTAAGCGACGCCCAAACTGATTGACAACTGCATCTTCAGAATTACGAATAAGACTGTAATTTCCATCGTCATATGATATAAATGCTCTCTAAAATGTTATGTATAGTATTCGGCAATACATCAAAGGAAATAAAATCTTTATCCCTACCAGTTCTACTGTTAAAATCCCCTGTAACATAAACGTTACCTAACCCTAGTAAACGTTGCAATGTCTGATTCCAATATTTCAAAAATATCAACGTCATAATTATCGTAAAAGGTCACTCTTTCTGGCGGAATATAAACAAATCATGTATGTGTCAATGTTATTACCCAATAATTTACCATCCAATTTAATCCACACGACACTATCAGCTTCAACGGAAACTAGTGAAATGTACTCTTTAATCCATGGTTTGAATAAGCAAATCATATCCACTCCCTTACATCTACTTCTCTTGAACGGCGGGGAAAATTCAAACCCATTTACTGAGAAATCATCCTTTACCCAACACTCACTAAGGAAAACTATATCACATCCTTTAAAATTCCCCAAAAAATCATTGTTTACGATTTTATTGCAAAAATCTCTGTGTATATTCCAGGAGCATATCTTAACAGTGGATATGTTCTCCTGTATATCCTATCTGGTGACGACCTTTTCTAACGTCTCATCCTCATAGACACTTCTGTCTCGCGATCTTGTGACGTTGTCATATTTGGCGCGTTGAGATGCTTTACGGCCACAGTGCTTCAAGGTAAGTTTATTTAACTTAAAATAATATAAATACATTATTTAATATGTTTTAGCTATTTAATATAGATAAAATACATTAAACTAATATATTTGCATTTTAAATATCTTGCCCGTAATGTTAAACTATATAACAAAGGACCTACACGTGGTCGAGCTCCATAGGGTCAAAGTTAGTGTAAAAATAATGTATATTGTTAAAATTGCAACAATGAAATAAAATAGAATATAATATAAACATATAAAATATGCCTAAATGAATATTTAATGCGTTCAGTATTAAATAATGTAATTATCGGCATCGTTTACAGTTTACACGTGTCCGTATGTATTCTAGCAGAGACGTACATGTATAAGTTGAGTGTAAGCTAACCTTTACACCTAGTGCACTAGTAGTGCACTACGTTTAAACTAGTAGTGCACTACATTTAAACTACAGGTAAACTAGTAGTGCACTACACCCTAAGAGGTGATGAACAGCAAAACCCCCATACAGGTAATGGGCAGTACCCAAGGCTACCTGTGATTTTTACCTGTACAGTATATATAAGACTATCTAACAGCTATATTTAAAGAGTTATTTAAAAGGTTTTGGAAGTTTAGTTTGATGTTATATTTCAACCTTTCTATTCTTGTTAATTATACAATGTAACTAATTAAATAATAAGTTAAGACAAATTTACTTTATAAATCCTTTAACTAAGTTAACTTGTTCATGCCAAGTTTCATTTATCTTTTGGTACTTTATATTTTGTATCGATTGATCAGTTATATATTTCACATGTTTAATTCCAGTTTTTTTGTTTTCATCACATGAAAGTATATAATAAAACTTTTAAAAACAATTATCGTTACTTGGAACATTTTCAATTTTATACTTTTAATTTATATTGAAGTTTGATTTCAGATTAAATTAAGCGGCATATTCATAATTTCATTTTTTAAGTGATATTATGCTTATTAAAACCAGAGACCTATATAGTATATAGGTCTCTGTTAAAACCTAATTCAGACCATTATGGCATAATATATGTTGTACATTATATGTGTATACATCCAATGCTTAAAGTCAGAAACCTGAACACATAAAGAAGTTAATTAAACATTGATTTAACATGTAAAGAAAGAGTTCTTTGAATGTAGTGGTAATTAAGTGATCATAACAGTTCTACATTTCAAAATTTTAAGTTTATAAAAGGTATATGTTACTTGAAATACACCTTCCATTTTCCTTTACTGAAATAGTTGAAATTTCTGTACATATACCCGTGTGCAGGTATCTAAATACTTTGAAGATCTAACATATTGGATCTGATTCCAGGTACATGTATCAGTTACAGGTAACACAGAATGAGATAATGGCCTGAGGGAACAATTAATGTCATTTTTGTTATGAAATACATATACTGGCAAACTTGGGGAGGGGGAGGGCAACAGTTTTAAGCTTATATAACACACATACATGTTCATGTATCTGGAGCTGTACAACACTTGTACTGTATTTGTGATTTCATAATTTTCTTCTATAGTTACCTGCTAACAAATATATTATATACACATGTGGATCATGTGGACCTTAAGCCAAAGTTTTTTTCCCTACAGTTCACGCTAACATGTTTTTTTGCAATATTGTTTAAAAAAAAAATTTGGGATACATTTTGATCAGCATTTAAGTGTTTCCCTATAGCATTAAGAAAATGATTAATTGTTCTTTACCTTAAAATGTATAACTGATTTTACCTCTTCTTGTAATTAAAGAAAATCAGCATATAAACTATATTTATTGAATATCTTTATTGTGAAGAAACATGTATATAAAAATTTATTATTTTTTGATGATTCGCCAAAAAAACTTTTTTTTTTTTTTTTAAATATCTGATACATCATATATGGATAGTGTTAGATGCTAATTACAGGTAGGTAAGGCAGAGGAGCCTGGCACAGCATGCTATAAATGGACCCCCTGGGGAGGTAATTGGGGACAAAACTATAGCCAGGTGTTAAAACAGGCACACCTTAAGACTGATCCTCATCTGATACATATGTATAGGTAAGGTGTTATGGAGGTCCATAAGGTGGTGGTGAGGCGGGGTTTGGGCCCTGGGGCCCAGGTGGCCATGACAACCGGCACGTCCTGAGAGTACCAATTATACATAAAGGTACAGGTACATAACTTGTTGTGTAAGATATTATATGTCTCTTACAGTACATAAATGAGAATATCTTCGAAACTTAAGATTCTTGATTCTTGATTATATACTATGAAATGATTTCATGGTTGAATTAACAGATATTAGTGAAGTAACAATACATTGAATTTAAAAATATTTTTGTCTGATGAAATAATAAATATTAAAATATGTGTACTTGAGAAAAAAATCTACAAACAATCATCAAGGCCTAAGGTAGAATTAATCATTAATATAAAATATTTATGATTACATCTAAAAAAACAAATGAAAAGCATCAAAATTTTGAAATCATGAAGGTAAACCTTAATTTTACACTATAATGAAATCTTTAAAAAATAATGATAAAAGACCCACTACAAATCCAATTGATAGAGTTTTAATTCCTCTTGTGCAATATATCATATAAGAACCGCAGCCAATTTTATTTTGAGTTAATATTAGATAAGATTTTATCAACATTTAGATGTACCTGGTAAAGTCAGGATGACAGATATAAGGCAGTATATTACATTTTTACCAGTGAAATATCAAAAATTATTGATTCTATAAAAGTGATATTTTTCACAAGTGAAGAATATCATATTTTTCAAAAATATCACTTTTGCTGATTTGACCAATCAAATTAATGATTAGAAAATACCAAAATAATTGACCAATCAGAAAGCCCGACATATATGTCAGCACCTGGACAGGGGAAACTACTTTTTTTGTTAACAAATTATCGCTGTAGTCCTAGTTAGCATACGGGGTAGGATTTTCGTTGATAAAAAATGTAACAAACAGAATATCTAACAGTGTCTTCAGTAATACCAAATATATTTCACGAGTGAGGCTAATATTTTGATATTTTTCACTCGTGCTGCGCACTCGTGAAAAATATCAAAATATTAGCCCCACTCGTGAAATATATTTGGTATTACTGAAGACACTGTTAGATATCCTCTATATATTTACACAGGTCTGTATATGTAACAACTACAGATATCTAACACAGGTGTTCAGTGGCACTGTCCATTACCTGTATAGGGGGATTTGTGGTCACACCTGACTGGACGTAGTGCACTACTAGTTTACCTGTAGCTTAAATGTAGTGCACTACTAGTTTAAACGTAGTGCACTAGGAGTGTACTAGGGTGTAAAGGTTAGCTTACACTCAACTGTATATATATGATTCTAGGTATTGTTCTTTTTATTCCAGGTCACTGTCTCCGTGTGTCTGTTTATGTTTAATAAACTGTGTGCATAATTGTTAGACATTGTTTGTTACATAATTGCAAGGAAAATAATCCACATTAAAATACTCGTGTGACACTTATCTAATATATGATTTCGAATTAGTATAAGAAAACTAAAAAAAACAGCGGGTTTTAATCATAACTTATAAATCAGGCAACTATAGTCGATAAATGTAGGTTTGGAGTGGATAACATTTCGGTACATTAGCCGTATGACATTTCGTGGCATCTGATTTCATTCAATGTGCACTTCCGGTAGCATTTCCGATGATGAAGTTAGGTTTGTTGACATATCGAATATAAGATTATGAAGCCCAACATTAACGTGTTAAATGTTGAAAAGAACATAAGTCATTCTATTTTCCGTTGCTTCATTTAGAGCACAAGTGGTATTTAAGAAATATATGCCGCGAATGACGTAAAATGTAGCCATGCCACCTGTCTGTCAAACTGGCCGATAGTAGGGTTACTTGTGTAAGACAGCTGTCTGCATGATATACTTGCCTTTGCTGTTCGCATCACTGTTAATGTTGTCCTCCATTATATAAGCACCTTAACTTCGACTCTAATTTTTCCTTGTCTTTATTTCCCTCTTTATAATGTTGTACGTACACATTGTCCTTAGCCCGAGTTTCCTCTGGCCCCGACACCATGTCTGGTGTAGGCAGGACCAGAGGAAACTCGGGCTAACATTGTCCTCTGTATAACGACGGCCTTCTCGGGTCACTTGCATATTTAGTAAGGTCACGTGTCTGGTAAATGTGGTAACATTAACGCTGTTATAGATTTTTTCAAAGTGCAACCTCTAAATCACTTTTTTTTCAACAAGGTATCTTGAATCAAGGGAAAGGGTATATGCATCAGAAAAGTCCTATGCATCAGATTAATTTTAACGATTCCCTTGAAAAACGTTGATTTATTGTTGGGGAAAGGCCAAACTACATCATTTTTTGGTTTTGGTAATTATCACGGAATTCATTCAGGTGCAAAGCAAAATCTACATCAATGAGTTAATTTCCTATCCAAATAGTCTCATTTCTTAAAGTTTGATACAAGGTTGCACTTTTTGGAAAAAACTGGTCAATATTTCCAAAAAGTCTCATTTCATATTTCTTAAAGTTTTATACAAGGTTGCACTTTGAGAAAAAACTTATCGATATTAATGTTCATGTCCCAATATTAAAATTATACGTACAAGTTTGTATGTTTAATATTTTGCTAAAACTATGGTTGCCATGACGATCAATCCTGTCTTCGATCAAGAATGCAGTGACTAAGTGAAAGTAGAATTGTTGCGCTTAACTTGTCGTTTCTCTCTAAACTATATCCACATATATTATTAGATGTTGCTGTAGTACTATATCTCGATCCACAGGGGCTTGGCACGATTTTCCAAATGATGGTCCATATATATATGTATTATAGTGTCAATACATATATATATGGACCATCAGTTGGAAAATCGTGCCAAGCCCCTGTGTCTCGATCATCAATTAAAACATTGAATACAGTAATTAATGAGCAACAGAATGGGGCGCAACATTAACAGTGATGTATGTCTATTTACTCTTTTAATGTATGATTGAATTCATGTTCTTAAGCTGTTCTGTATGCCGGATAAGTTTCTTTAGTTTTTAGCTCACCTGGCCTGAAGGGCCGCTGAGCTTATGCCATGTTGCAGCGTCCGTCGTCCGTCTGTTGTCTAGCATCCGTCAACATTTCCTTTAAATCCCTACTTGTCCTGAACGCCTGAATGGATTATGATGAAATTTAGTCTGGAACATTATTGGGCAAAGGGAATCAAATGTTGTATAAATGGAGGATGTGGCTCCCCTGGGGCCGGAGGGGTGGGGCCCAATAGGGGAAATTGAGGTAAATCCTTTAAATTGCTACTGGTTTAAACCCTTGAGATCCCCACCCGTTAACCATGTATATGGCATTGCTGGACATCAAGAGACCAACACATTCCTGTTATAGATATAGGCCCTGGGGTCTTTCTCCACCCTTATAGGGACGTAGTTTCTTTGATAATCTTTGAAACCATTGAGATCCCCACCCTACAACCATGTATTGCATTGTTGGGCATAAAGAGATAAATACAATCATGATGTAAAAATAGGCCCAGGGGTCTTTCCCCACCCCTAGGGACTTAGTTTTATTGATATATCTTTGAAACCATTGAGATCACCACTCTATAACCATGTATAGCATTCAAAGGGTTATGATGACCATAACGTCATGCTGGGTGGATCAGCTTTAATCAAGTAGTGGGATACTTTTGACACTTAGGCGTGTCGTCATCGGAACAAATAGAAATACAAACATTCAGGTATTAGGTATAAAATGTGATGACAATAACAACAAGTTTTTATGAGTGTAAATTAATGCATAGTACACAATAAAATGATGTCACAGTTGACAACTTACAGCCGGACTCTTGTATTCCTTGTGGAATACGTCGGCTGGGTATACGTAACACAGACGTTGGATCTCCTACCTCCTGTATAATCATGTATAGCACTGTTGGTCATAAAGCAGATAAACAAAATCCTGATGTAGATGCCCTGGGGTCTATCCCCACCCAATAACCAGATATTATTTTGTTTGACATCAACAAATATAGGTATTAACAAATAGAGCAATACAGCGATACAGGCCCTATGGGCCTCTTTTTGTAGCCTGTGAGGGAATTTTAAATATTGCGTGTACATGTACTTCAAAATTACAATGATTATTAATGATCTGTCATAGGATATTAAACGAGAATTTTATTCTTTTGTTTCAAAGAATACAGGCATACGATTAGTAACAGTTTTGTATTATTTGGTGTCAAATTAAAATGTTTTGAATGAAGGTATAGTCTAGTCGTGACTTCATTGTCTGAAGCAAAAATGGCAAAATTTATACCACAAAGCACTAATAACATTCAAATGGTAGGTTTGTTACATATACCATTGTATAAATAATCAAGATCAAGAACTTGATTGAAAATGTTTTCCAAAAGAAAAAAAAAAATCATTAATTTCTGCTGTGTTTTAATTATCACAATAATTTTTATTTATATTGAAGCAGGCCATAAGAAGGTTTAAAGTTTTCAGTGTATTTTCTAAAATAATTGATTTTAAACAGAAAATAAGATGCCATCATGCATATGCCAGTTGGCTAAGTAAAACTGATAAAGACCAATACTTAGAGCTCAATAATTCTTAGGATCACTTATTAATTCCTATATTTCATAATTCCATGGCTAATTTCTGAACATGTATAGTGTCCAGTCTTCCTGTTTATACTGAATATAGCTTGAGACGATGATGTAACTTAATTATAGCATTTATGTCAAGTTAAGCTAGAACGATGGAGAATCTCCAGTGAAGAAAGAGATTTTAGAAAAACCATAACAGCATTCTACAACAAACTCAAATAAGCTGCAATTGATTCAGTTGGAGGCATAAAGCATAGTGAGGATGATAAATTGAAAAAAATTCCATTTTGAAGACTAACAATTTTTGACTGCATGATCTCCATTCTAAACTAATAAGCTTGGTATTTGTGTGTGATTGGTGTTAATTAAAGACGGGTTCACTATCCTAAGGCTGATATAAATATTGAAACATAAATGCACCTTTTTCATATTTTCAGTTTGTTTAAAAAAATATATTACATATTTTGCAGACGATCTTACATGTTGATGTCTGTCAGTCTGGAAAATATGATAGGAGGGTTATTGTGAAAGTCGTCATGGAATCTGGAGCACAAGAACTAGAACCAGGAGCAAATTATCTAGAGCTACAGACTGAGCGTGATGTTCAACTTCACCAGCCAGATCTACAACAGCTGAAATATGACCGATTTGAACGCAACAGACATGCCATGGAGGCAAGTTATTGACTTTTTTATTCAACAATAAGCCCAAGCCTGTATGGTAACAAACCCATACATTCATATCTACTGCAGTTTAGTTTATTTGTTTATTTTCATCCATTTCCTTGCATGTTCATTTAAAAAATAGCATCTTTAAATAAAATTCCTTTCTTTGAATGATTTGCAACCAGTCAACAGTCTGACACAGAGTACAAAGCTTTGCCGTGATGATCAGCATATCATCAAAATTACATCATAGTAGTGCAGTTGTTCGCAATCATAATCCTCACTGCGTTCGAATCATTTGTAGAGCATAGCAAAGCAGCATAGCAATCACATCATGTGATTTTGACTGCATGCATCTATCTGCTCATAGATGCAGTCTGGATTAACATTGGGAGACTGCTGAAGAATGTAAATAATTACCGGTAAGCCACATGCATCTCCTGGTTGTCAGTTCTTTGGTTTGATTATGACTTACTCTTTCTACAGGGAACAGCATACTTTTTCATCTTATATATGCCAGGAATTTATTATCAAATGATACACTTAACATAAATGAGGATAAGTTTTGAATATGCTAAATGCACTTGGAAAATCATTTATGATTATAAAGATTCATTTTCATTTACCGGTACTTTTTCATTATCATACAAAATCGTCGGTGCCCCATCCCACTTTAAAGTTTTTGTAGTAAGAGTGTATAACTACATTCATTGATGTTATAGAAAAATCATTTAGAAAAAATCTGATTTTTTTTCACATTTTATCATTTTGTGGACTTAACTTTTTAGCACCAAAACCCACTTTAAAGTTTTTGGGGGTTAGTTTTTGGAAAGCTTTTACGTAATTATATAAGTCCACACCCATCTTGTTTCATTTATACATCCATTAGAGGTCTAGGAGTGATGTTATGCGACATGTAATTTCAAAATGATATGCCTATACATACATAAAAAGTGAGTGCATAGTGTGATTGCTGCAGCCGGCAAGCTTTGCAATCATTGATTGCACTTGTACTATTTTGTGGACTTATTTTTTTTTGATGGAAAAGGAACATAATAAATGCAACTAAGAAAACAACAACAATAACTATGAAATTGCCATGATGTACAATTTCAGAATGACATGCTTACACATACATAAAAAAATGCACTTGTTTACAATTGCAATCAAAACCTAGAATCTACCTACTGATCATCGGGAATCTCTAATGTGGTACTCTCTATTAAAATGGAGCTGCTGAAAGTATTGTCATGCCTGCAATTTACACCCTTGAAGTATCCTTATCATGTATCATATATTTCAATGTATAGCCAATTTGATATATGATCTTTAAGTGTCCATTTTTAGGTCATCTGACCCAAAGGGTCAGGATGACCTATAGCCATCATGTTCTGTCCGTCGCCGTGCGCCATGCGTAAGACTTTTTATTGCAAAACGCTACTCCTCCTTAACCCTTGGACGGATTACAACCAAATTTGGTTTGAAGCATCATTGAGGAAGGGCAATCATATTTTATATAAATGAGGCTGGTCTGACCCCTTAGGTCTGAGGGGCGGGGCCCCAAAAGGGGAACTTTGGTGAATTTTGCTTAAAACCCTACTCCATCTTAACCCTTGGATGGATTACAACCGGGATGAAACATCTTTGGGGGAGTGGAATTTGTTTTGATACATCATTGGGGAGGGCGATCATATTTTATATAAATGAGGCTGGGTTGAGCCCTGGGGCGAAAGGGGCAGGGCCCAAAAAGGGAACTTTGGTGATTTTTTGCTGAAAAAACCCTACTTCATCTTAACATTTGAGTGGATTACAACCAAATTTGTTGTGCAACATCTTTGGGGGAGGGCAGTCATATTTTATATAAATGATGGCAGTGTGACCCCTGGGGCCCGAGCGCCGGGGCCCCAAAAGGGGAACTTTGGTGAATTTTTGCTATAAAATCCTACTCCTTAACCCTTTGGTGCATTACAACCAAATTTGGTGTGAAACATCATTGGAGAAGGGTGATCATATTTTATATAAATTAGGCTGGTCCGACCCCTGGGGCCCTAGGGGCAAGGCCAAAAAAGGGGAACTTTGGTGAATTAGTGCTTTAAAACCCTACTCTACTTCTACCCTTGGGTGGATTACATCCAAGTTCGGTTTGAAACATTATAAGGGGATGGCAATCACAATTTACATAAATAAGGCTTGTGGGGCCCCTGGGGACATAGGGGCGAGACCCCAAAAGGGGAAACTTAGCAAAACTTTTGCTTTAAAATCATACTCTTTCTTAATGCCTTCATTGATTACAACCAAATGGTTTGAAACATCTTAATGGAACAGCAATAATAATTTATATAAATAAGACAGGTTTGAGCCCTGGGGAAAGAAGGGTGGTGCACCCAAAAGGAACACTTAGATTAAATATGGCTTTAAAAGGCTACTCCTCATTAATGCCTTGATTGATTGCAACAGTATTTAGTATGAAACACCGTCGGGAAGGGAAATCCCTAATTGATATAAATGAGGCATTTCCCACCCATTGGGACAGAGGGACAGAGGGACAGAGGGACATGGGAACTTGGCTGAAATTTTGCTTTAAGATGCTGCTCCTCCTTTAAGACAAAATGGATAAAAACCAGATTTGATCTGAAACATAACTGCCTGCGAAATGGGAACTTAGCCAAAATTTGCATAAAAATGCTTCTCCTTCTTAATGACTTAATTGATTACAACCATATTTAGTGTGAAACATCGTCGGGCAGTCGTAATCAATATAAATGAGGCTTGTCAGAAAATGTCATGCAAATAAAAATGTTTATTCTGTAATTTATATTTCAGACATTTGACAAGAGGGCCGCCAAGGCAGCATCTCCGCAGGTAAGCCATCGTTAGGTTCTAAATTAAACTTCATTTGCATATTGAAAGATTCTATGGTCTGGCCTGCAGGTGTCCCATGATTTTGTATTTAGGTTAATATCTAATTTTAAGATTGACATTTCGTTGATCAGATGATCAAGTCCCACTATTAACAGATTAAAGTGTGGATGAGAAAAACTATGAGTCGTTACAGGACTGAAATCTGTCCCTGAAAAATCGCTGACACAAAATCCTTTCTTTAAACTATGGACAATACGTACCAACAAACACATAAATGTACTTAAAATTAAAGTAGATCGACTTTTGAAAAAAAATAACAACAATACATTCATAGTTTTAATATCTTAATTTAACTGATAGATAACATAGTAACACATATGACGAAGGAAGACAACTTTTTGACTCGTGCCCTGACCAGGCCTCGAACTCACGATCTACGACACCCAATCGCCTAGCCAGAAATACCCGCAGCTTATACCACTGCACCACATCGGCGTTCTTAAAAAATGGCGCAGTGATGGTCAGCCCGATACCCTGATATGATCATTGTGGAAGTCGTCTATTAGATGATATGAATACCTGGTCGCAATGTATTTACATACATGGATACGAATTGTACATATATTATATATATTTCTCTTGGTACAACTACGACAGGAAATTCAAATCTATATCTTCGGATCACCAACACATAGTGCATATGATGCATTGTGGTAATAAGTAGATATATAACATAGTAACACAAATGACGAAGGAAGACAACTTTTTGACTCTTGCCCTGACCGGGCCTCGAACTCACGATCTACCGTCAGGGCACGAGTCAAAAAGTTGTCTTCCTTCGTCATTTGTGTTACTATGTTATATATCTATTTATTAGCACAAAGTATTATATACACTATGTGTTGGTGATCGAAAAATATAGATTTTAATTTAACTGATAGTATATATATTTACTTATAGTACTGTATTGGTTGTACATTGATGGTTGAGTTACCTCCCCTATAACAATACAGTAAACCTTTGCTATTTTGGCGGTATATAACAAGTTTGGCGGTATTTCAGGTTTAATGTTCAAATCCGAGTTTGCTGTCCAAACACTATAGCTAGTGTTTCTGTAACAACTGTGGACTTTGAAAATCAAAAACAATTTATTCATATCAAAATATTGCATCCAATTGTACATAAATATGCTTTGATAACAAATAAATATCAAATCTAATTATTTTGTTTAACTGTACATGTGTGCACGCATGTTCTACCGGGCACCGAAAAATATATAAATTGTCGTTTGTTTTGCCTTCGACTGACAAACTGTCAAAACAAACTGTTGAAGAGATGAATTTTTCTGAATGTCTGATTCAACTGTAGAGTGCTCATGTTCTAGAAATTTGACACCGGTTCATCATTAACTCATGCGAGTAATGTTTTAGATCTGTGTCCGGGGTTTATGGTATAATAAGTGTTTTATATTACTGTGTTGTTACTGTTTTTTTTGAAGTTCGAATAAAGGTCATAAAAGGACAAATTAGTGCAAAACTGTTGAAATATAGCAATTTATTTGTAAAGATTGATTGGGTATTCTGAATAGCATTCACGGACCAATCACACTGTGATATATCTAATGCTTATGTTTAACACTTGTGTCTAGCTATGGGAACAAAATATGGAGCGAAGTTGGCCAAATTATTCATGAATTAATTGGAAACAGATTTCCTGGGAACTTAATCTCGAACCTCGATAGGACGTATCTCAGCAGTGTGTTTATGATTTGGACTTTCTAACGCAAGGACGTTATTCTTTCATGATAAGTCTTAGCCGATACCTTTGCACGATCAATTGAACTTACAATGACAGTTCTACTTGTTACTTCTTGGACACTACATGATCATGAAGGAGCTATATATGGCAATTAAACGCCTTCTTATTTACTGCATTTATTGTACGTTTTTAATCGAATAAAAATTTGACTCATTATGTCTCTATCTTACCTGAAACAGAGTGATATTACCAACAAGCTAAAATTTGTATTCTATTAATTGTACATGTGACTACTTATATAAATAGGATGTTAATTCTATCGATAGCCATTATATGTAATTAGATGTACAAGTCTGTGGTATGAATTAACCACGTCAGGGTACAGGCACGAGTTTAGAATACATGTAGATATGAATCATACAGCCAGTTGTAATAATATAATCTCCGTATATATTTTTTACAGTTTAAAAAAAAAACAATCTTCTGAGTCCAACAAATTCATTGAATAAGTCATCAAGTGGCAAAATTTTCCCCTGCGACATTCTGTGTATTCTCGGCCCCAAAGAAAAAGTTCAGTGTTCCTAACAAAATTTTCAGAGAGAAACATCGATGATATTCCTCACAAACTTTATTGAGAGAAAATGTCCCACTTTTCGCACCAAAACCATAGCATAGTATACTTACAACTTGTGTCTTATAGAATCAATGGAATGTGTTTAAATCCTTTCAAAATGTACATTTTTTCCACCAGGTGTCAGCACTGGACAAGCATGAGCAGGCTGCATTATGTATACAGAGAAACTATCGTGGTTATGTAGGCAGGAAGCGCTATACAGATTTCCTTTACGACAAATACACCAAGGTAAAGTTTGAAATTCAACAATTGTTGTACATGAAATAGTAATGCCTCCCCAGGTGTTGTCAGGAATTTGGAAAGAGATGTAATTCAAATATTAGTGTTCATTGAAAATTTATTTACTAGCCCACCATCATCAGTAGTCATGCAGTCTTCTGTCAGTCGTCCTGCCATCCATATTTACGTCCATAAACAATCCTTGTCGTCGCTATTTCTTGAAAATTATTGAAGCAATGTATTTCTCAAGCTTCATGTGTATAAGGTTCTCCTTGGTCCCTAGTTGTGCCATTTTGGTCAGCTCAACAAAATGGCCTACAAACTGTTCTCTCGGATTTTGAGAATTGAAGCTTGTTATCACTATATATTTCTTGAAAAGTGCTGAAGGGTTATTTCTCAAACTTCGTGTGAAGGTTCCCCTTGGTTCCTATTCAATTAAGATTTTGCGTCAGAAAAGCAAAAAGGTTGACAGGCAGCCATATTGGATTTTGAGAATTGAAAGTTTATTATTACTTTCCTCAAACTTCATGCGTAGGTTCCAATTGGTCCCAAGTTGTACCAATTCAATTAATATTTTTGGTCAGAAAAACAAAATGCTTTCTTGGATTTTGACAATTGAAGTTTGTTATCAGCTTTGTTCTTGAAAACTACTAGAGGGACATTTCTCAAACATGATAAGTAGGTTCCCTTTGTTCTGAGTTATGTCCATTCAATTAAGATTTTTGGTCAGAGAATAAAAAAGGTTGACAGGCTGCCATCTTCAATTTTAAGAATTGAAGTTTGCTATCATTATTTCTTGAAAAGTACTAGGGATATTTTTCAAACTTCATGTGTGCAGTGTGTTCACCTTGGTCCCTAGTTGTGCCAATTTGATTTATATTTTTGATCAGAGAAATAAAATGGCTTACAGACAGCCATCCTAGATTTTGTTAATTGAAGATTATAATCACTATTTCTTGAAAACTACTTGAGGGTTTTCCTCAAACTTCATGTATACATGTTCTCTTTGGTACCTAGTTGTGCCAATTTAAGGGATATTTTTCATCTAGAAAAGAAAATGGCCATCAGTCTGCTATCTACGATTTTGAGAATTGAAGTTTGTTACACTATTTCTTGAAAAAAACCCTGAAAGGATGTTTCTCAAACGTGATTAGTAGGTTTAAACCAATTCAACTTAGGTTTTTAATCAGAAAAACAAAATGTTTTAGCTCGTCTCTTAATTTGTAGAAGAGGAAGAGCTTATGTTGTCGCCCCGGCATCGGTTTCAGCTTCGGTGTCAGTGTTGGTTTTTCAAATGTTAAGTTTTTGGTGTAAATGTTGAAAGGAAAAGTAATATATGGTAATATGGTCCCTGTGGGAGTTAAACTATCTCCTCGGAGGTCAAACTACAATATTTTTTTGGAAAAAAACCCCAATGATTTCTGGTGAAAGTGTTGAACGGTATTAATACATCACTTTATAATTGTACTAGACTTAGAGTGCTCAGATATATTTGGCAATAGAGTCCCTCTGGAGTTAAACTATCCTCTGCCGGAGATAACTAAAAGATTCTTTTGGAAATTTGGATTTGGATTTTTAACATTTTTGGAGTGAAACTGGAAAAAACAATGTGAAAATGCTCACATTAGACAATTTATACAGTTCCACATTTTTTAAGGAAGACAGCTCTCATTAAGATAATTTTTATCAAAAAATAAAAGAAATAGGTCCAAAAGCAATTACTTTTGTATTTAATATATTACATCACCATAGCTCATTTCCTGAATGTTTTTCAAGAAATAATTAACTTATTAGGTCACCTGACACGAAGTCAAGTTACCTATTCTAATCACCTTTTGTCTGTCGTTGTGCGTTGTGCGTCCGTAAACAATTTACTTTTCAACTTCTCCTCCAATACCACCAAACCAAATTCAATGAAATTTGGCGTGGAGCTTCTGTGGCTAAAGGTCACTTAAAATTGTGAATTATAATGGTCCCCACCCCCTAGGGGCCTGAGGGGTGGGGCCAAAAAGGGTCAAATTGACTAAAATTTTAAAAATCTTCTTCTCTTCTCTCAGATAAGGTGGAATCAAACACTCTTCATAGATGAAAGGGTCTTAAGGTGCTTTACTACAATTGTGAATTTCATGACCCTGGGGTCTCATGTTTCCCCCTGGCGAGGGAGTTAACTTTACTACAGTTTATATAGGGAAGTCACATTTTTGACTATTATTTGTTGGATTTGTATTGGAATTCATTCTAACTTGGTTAATATTATCAGCAATGGGATGACAGTTTGATAGTATGCACATGTATGTTGGCCCTGACTGACCCCCAGGGGCTGATGAGTGGGGCGTAATATCAATAAAGATCACTCAATGGTTGGTCACCAAGATCTCTCCGGGATATCTTGTTTGTTTTCCACTTCATAGTAACTTTCACGAATTGTTATCAAAATATGACAGACATACACAAAATATTTTTTTTTTTTTTCCCCACTTACTAGTAAGTGCAGCCTTAATTTCCTGTTAGCGTAGGGGGGTCATGAGAAAAATACAGCACTGCTACATATGTAAAATCATGGGTCCTCGTCTTGTTGATGACAGTGTTATTAGGGCCCCATATCGGGTATAAAGTAATCACTTTATATTACTACTGGCTATAACTTTGCTATTTATGGACTGATTCACATCAAACTTAGTCAAGATGTTTAGTTCACAAAAATGCACTCTTCCTTAAAGAGTCAAGGTCAAAGGCCAAAGACATCAGGGTCGTCAAAGGTCAAGGTCAAATTTTGAATCTTTTTACTGATAAATATTTTGCTATGAGACAAATTTGTTCAAAATTAAAAAAGGAGTCTTCTGACCAAAGGTTATAAGAGGAAAGGTGAACATCAGAGGTCAAGGTCAAAGACATGTCTCTGTCTGTCCGTCCTTCCGTCCGTCTGTCTGTCCCTCCCTCCCTCTATCCATCTGTTTGTCCGTCGGTCCACAAATTTTACTACTGGCTATAACTTTGGTATTTATTGAATGATTCATATGAAACTTGGTCAAGATATTAAGTTCACAAAAATGCACTCTCCCCTCAAAGGCAAGGTCAAAGGCCAAGGTCATCGGGTTCAAAGGACAAGATCAAATTTTGCATCTTATTACTGATAAACATTTTGTTATGACATGATACAGTAAAGTTGTTCAGAATTAAACAAGGGGTGTCTACTGGCCAAAGGTCAAGGTGATCAAATCAGAGGTCAAGGTCAAAATGTTGATGAAATTTGGTCAGGAGCATTACTGGGCAAATAAGATCCTAACAAGATCTAATGTTGCATAAAGGAAGGATATGGCTTGGATTGGGAGAAATGGAGGGGAGGGCAATATGGGATATGAAGCAAAAAAAAAACTTTATTTTTTTTGAAGAATAACAACTAAGATTTGGTTCGCCTGTACCTCAGTATTATTGGATCATTGTTGGGACAGGCAGTTCAATAGTAAGAAAAGATTTGAAATATAACTTCAGTGAGAGTATTTTGCCATATTCACTGAATGATCCAGATGAACAATGCAGGCCCTTTGTGCCTCTTGTTTAAAAATGAAATATTTTTGTATTCTTTAATTCCTGGTCTGTCAGTTGTCCTGATTATTGTTCATGTTACTGTATTTCCTACATCAAAATGGAGATATTTTTCAGTGGCAAATATCTGTCCTTATGTCTCAAAAATCTTAGTCCTGAAGGGTCAGAATGACCTATAGTTATTATTATAGTCATTGTGCTTCGTCATGCGTCCGTTTGTCAACTTTTCATTCAAATGACTTCTACTCAGTAACCAGAAGGCCCAGGGTACTGATATTGGGTCTGAAGTATGCTTTGATAATATCTTACAAAGTTTATTCAAATGGAAGGCTTCAACCTAATTTCAAGGTCACAGGGGTCAAATAGGCTAAACTCTTCTTCGCAATATGCAACAGACCCAGGGACTTGATATTGGTCATGTAGGATGCTGGCAAGTTTGTTCAAATGAATGCTTTGACCTTGAAGGTCATATGGGTCCAATAGGCTAAAATCTTGAAACAACTTCTTTTCAATAATTAAGAGGCCCAGAGACTTGATATTGGGCCTGTAGCACGCAGGGGTGACCAAGTTTGTTCAAATGGATGACCTTGATCTATGTGCAAGGTCAGGGGGTCAAATAAGCTAAGATCTTCAAACAACTTTTTCTCAATAACCAAGAGGCTCAGGGACTTTATATTTAGCCTGTAGCATGCTGGAGTGAAAGACTACCAAGTGAATGACCTTGACCTTCTTTCAAGGTCACACAGGTCAATAAGGCTATAATCTTTAAACAACTTCTTCTCAATAACCAAGAGGCAAATAGAAATAACAATCAAAACCATGCAATATCCCATAAAAGTGTTGTAAAAGAAATTGTCATATTGATCATCTGATGACATAATCAGTTATTTGTAAGTCCTGTTCAACCAATTATTTATAAGTTTTGATTTTCCAGCCATTTTCAAATACCAGACTTTGATATTTTCAGGAAGAACAGGCACGACTAGAAAAGATTTTGGCCCAGTATGAAGAAGGGGAACTGTTAGTGGAAAAGTAAGTGATATAAAATCAATGTATGCATTTGTAAATATTTCCTATTCTCCAAGTAATTAGTTTAATATTATTTTTAGTGATGGGAATCGGTTGGCAGAATCACAGTCGATAATCGGTAGGCCTCCAGTGAACGATTATCGATTATAATCGGAAATTAACTATTTCTACTAAATTGACCATAAAAATGCCTAAAATATATAAAGTTGCCTTTATTAAGTGTTATTTGGTGTTTGTATACAATGTAAAAGTGCCTGTTGGATGAAAATAAAGCTCATTGTCGTTTTTTAAAGTTTGTTTTCTTGTTTACAACTGTATAGTGTATATTGTATAGGCATTAGAGCTAGGAAATTATACATTGACTTATTCACTATTCAGTATTAATAAGACAAACACATATTCAATTAAAGAACAGTTTTATGTTCAAACACTCTGAACAATGAACATTAAAGAAATATTAAAACAACAGTATGCTAACAGACTCTGGACTTTGCTGCTCCCGGATAGTCAAACAGTTCTATCGTGTCCGCCATTTTGTTTATAGTTACGGAACAATGCCGGGTACATAGTTTCGTACGTACACTGGATGAAACATTTCCTGTACTTGTAATTGTATTTCTATGATGAAAATAGGATGATAAGTAGAACTGATTTTGCATAAATGGTAACTCTGCCCCATGAGGGACCAGAAGGGTGGGACCTGATAGAGGAAATGGAGGTAATTCTTTTAAATCGCTACATGTCATAAAGTTACGGATGGATTTGAACGAAATTTAGTCAGAAACATCCTTGGGGGAAGGGGAACAGATCTTGCGTAAATGGTGATTCTGACCCCAAAGGGTCCAGAAGGGCAAGGCCCAATAGGGAAAATAGAGGTAGTTTCTTTAAATCGCTACATTCAAACCCAAATGGTCAGAAAGATACTTTGAGTAAGGGGAATAGATTTTGCATAAATAGTGACTCTGACCCCCAAGGGGCCTGAGGGGTGGGGTCCTATAGAGGAAATAGAGGTAATTTCTTTAAATCACAACTTAGTCATAAAGTTATCAATTGATTTCAACACAATTCAGTCAGAAACATGTTTGGGGTAAGGGGGAATAAATTTTGTACAAATGTTGACTCTGAACCCAAAGGGGCCAGAGGGGCAGGGCCCAACATGGGAAATAGGTTATTTCTATAAATCGCTTCTTGTCATAAAATTATGAATGGATTTGAACCAAATTCAGTCAGAAGCATCCTTGGGGTAAGGGGAATAGATTTTGCACAAACTTTGAATCTGAACCCAAAGGGGCCAGAGGGTCGGGGCCCAATAGGGGAAATAGAGACAAATCATTTAAATAACTACTCCTCACAAAGTACTGAACGGATTTGAACCCAATTTGGTCAGAAACATTCTGTGGGTAAGGGGAACATATTTGCATAAATGGTGACTCTGACCCCAAAGGGTCAGGGTCCAATAGGTGAAATGGAGGTTATTCCTTTAAATCGCTACTAGTCCTAAAATGCTAAATGAATTTTAAACTATTTGGTTAAAAAGATCCTTGGGGAAAGGGGAATCATAGGTTTTACATAAATGGTGACTCCGGACCTAAGAGGCCAGAGGCCCAAGCAGGTCCCAATAGGGGAAATAGAGGCTATTCTTTTAAATGGCTAGCTACTTGTCATAAAATTATAAATGGACTTGAACATAATTTAATTAGAAACATCCTTTGGGAAAAATGAATTAATTTTGCATAAATAGTGAATCTGACCCCTAAGGGGCCAGAGGGGTGGGGTCTTTTTTAAATAGGGGAAAAAGCGGTGATTCCTTAAATCGCTACTAGTCATAAAGTTATCAATGAATTTGAGCCCAATTCAGTCAGAAGCATCCTTGGGGTAAGGGGAATAGATTTTGCACAAACTTTGAATCTGAACCCAAAGAGGCCGGAGGGTCGGGGGCCCAATAGGGGAAATAGAGACAAATCATTTAAATAACTACTCCTCACAAAGTACTGAATGGATTTGAGCCAAATCTAATCAGAAACATCCTGTGGGTAAGGGAAACAGATTTTGCATTAATGGTAACTCTGACCCCAAAGGGGCCAAAGGGGCAGGGCTCAATAGGGGAAATAGAGGCTATTCCTTTAAATCGCTACTAGGCTTAAAGTTATGAATGGATTTGAACCCAATTTGGTCAGAGACATCCTTGGGGTAAGGGGAATAGATTTTGCATAAGTGGTGACTTTGACCCCCAAGGGGCCAAAGGGGCAGAGTCCAATATGGGAAATACAGGTAATGTCTTAAAATTGCTACTAGGCTTAAAGTTATGCATGGATTTTAACCCAATTCTGTCAGAAACATCCTAACATCCTTGTGGTAAGATGAATAGATTTTACACAAATGTTGACTCTAAACCCCAAGGGGCCAGAGAAGCGGTGCCCAATGGGGGAAATGGAGTTGTTTTTTTTTTAAATCGCTACTAGTCATATAGTTATGAATGGATTTGAAATTAATTCAATCAAGTTTTGTCCCGATACCATCGCACGATCAATTGAGCTTATGAGGACAGTTCTACTCGTTAAAACTTCTTGGATACTACATGATCATTAAGGAACTATATGGCAAGCCATATTATTCACTTCATGTATTGTATGTTTTTAATCGAAAATAAACCTATAATGTAATTCATGCTGTCGCTATCTTAACTGAAACGGGCCGGTTAACATGCTTCATACCTGCAGGAACCTGACGCATGCAAGCCTCTCTTCAGAGTGATATTACCAAAAACTCCATTCGGTATGCCATAATGATCTATAGAGTTTTTACAATTATACAATTTTATTAGTACCGTCCAACCCACTTAATACAAACTCTGATAATACAAAGATTTGCTTATTCATATGGACAAGATCGACTTGTGGGGTGTAGCCTTTTGTGTGTGAAGTTGTGGGGTGCAACGCACAAGTTTAAATTAGATACGGACATCACATTTAATTTTCGTTCATTCCGTCGCTAAAAAATGCACATGCGCAATGAGGTTTAATGATGAATTATGGAAAAAAACACAAAATTACATTGAATTTCATTGCCTATAGGTGGGGGGCACAAAATTACATTGAATTTCATCGCCTATAGGAGGGGGGCACAAAATTACATTAAATTTCATCGCCTATAGGCGACAAAGATTTTTGCACAGAATGAATCGTTAATGCACCCCACAAGTATATCTTAGTGAGTGCGATCTTGTCCATATGACCATCCGGCCATCCATCCGCCCGGTGTCAACTTTTTCAATTAAACAACTTCTTCTCAATAACCAAGAGGCCCAGGGACTTGATATTGGGCCTGTATCATCCTTGACTGAAGGGCTACAAAGTTTGTTAAAATGAATGACATTGACCTTCATTCAAGTTCACATGGGTCAAATAGGCTATAACCTTCAACGAACTTCTTCTCTATAACCAAGAGAAATTTCAATGAAAATTAGTATATGGGGTTAATTTGAGGGGTGATAAACACGATGGTACTCCTGCAGGGACTTTTAGGGGACTTCTGTAATGGTTTCCAATTACAATTTGTACAAAACATGGATTTGTTTTCAGTTTGTATACAATTTTAAAGTTTTTAGCCCACCATCATCAGATGGTGGGCTATTCAAATCGCCCTGCGTCCGTGGTCCGTGGTCCGTCCGTCCGTCCGTCCGTCCCTCCGTCCCTCCGTCCCTCCGTCCGTAAACAATTCTTGTTATCGCTATTTCTCAGAAAGTACTGAAGGGATCTTTCTCAAATTTCATATTTAGGTTCCCCTTGGTGCCTAGTTATGCATATTGCATTTTGAGACCAATCTGAAAACAACATGGCCGACAGGCAGCCATCTTGGATTTTGACAATTGAAGTTTGTTATCGCTATTTCTCAGAAACTAATGAGGGGATCTTTCTGAAATTTCATATGTAGGTTCCCCTTGGTACCTAGTTATGCATATTGCATTTTGAGACCAATCTGAAAACAACATGGCCGACAGGCAGCCATCTTGGATATTGACAATTGAAGTTTGTTATCGCTATTTCTCAGAAACTAATAAGGGGATCTTTCTGAAATTTCATATGTAGGTCCGCCTCAGTGCCTAGTTATGCATATTGTATTTTGAGACTAATCGGAAAACAACATGGCCGACAGGCAGCCATCTTGGATTTTGACAATTGAAGTTTGTTATCGCTATTTCTGAGAAAGCACTGAAGGGATCTTTCTCAAATTTCATATAAAGGTTCCTCTTGGTGCCTAGTTATGCATATTGCATTTTGAGACCAATTGGAAAACAACATGGCCGACAGGCAGCCATCTTGGATTTTGACAATCAAAGTTTGTTATCGCTATTTCTCAGAAACTAATAAGGGGATCTTTCTGAAATTTCATATGTAGGTCTGCCTCAGTGCCTAGTTATGCATATTGTATTTTGAGACTAATCGGAAAACAACATGGCCGACAGGCAGCCATCTTGGATTTTGACAATTGAAGTTTGTTATCGCTATTTCTGAGAAAGCACTGAAGGGATCTTTCTCAAATTTCATATAAAGGTTCCTCTTGGTGCCTAGTTATGCATATTGCATTTTGAGACCAATTGGAAAACAACATGGCCGACAGGCAGTCATCTTGGATTTTGACAATTGAAGTTTGTTATCGCTATTTCTCAGAAAGTACTGAAGGGATCTTTCTCAAATTTCATATGTAGGTTTCCCTCAGTGCGTAGTTATGCATATTGCATTTTGAGACCAATCGAAAAACAACATGGCCGACAGGCAGCCATCTTGGATTTTGACAATTGAAGTTTGTTATCGCTATTTCTGAGAAAGCACTGAAGGGATCTTTCTCAAATTTCATATAAAGGTTCCTCTTGGTGCCTAGTTATGCATATTGCATTTTGAGACCAATTGGAAAACAACATGGCCGACAGGCAGTCATCTTGGATTTTGACAATTGAAGTTTGTTATCGCTATTTCTCAGAAAGTACTGAAGGGATCTTTCTCAAATTTCATATGTAGGTTTCCCTCAGTGCGTAGTTATGCATATTGCATTTTGAGACCAATCGAAAAACAACATGGCCGACAGGCAGCCATCTTGGATTTTGACAATTGAAGTTTGTTATCGCTATTTCTCAGAAACTTATGAAGGGATCTTTCTGAAATTTCAATTGTAGGTTTCCCTCGGTGCCTAGTTTTGCATATTGCATTTTGAGACTATTCGGAAAACAACATGGCCGACATGCAGTCATCTTGGATTTTGACAATTGAAGTTTGTTATCGCTATTTCTCAGAAAGTACTGAAGGGATCTTTCTCAAATTTCATATGTAGGTTTCCCTCAGTGCGTAGTTATGCATATTGCATTTTGAGACCAATCGAAAAACAACATGGCCGACAGGCAGCCATCTTGGATTTTGACAATTGAAGATTGTTATCGCTATTTATCAGAAATTGCTGAAAGGATCTTTCTGAATTTCATTTATAGGTTGCCCTCTGTGTCTAGTTATGCATATTGGATTTTGAGACCAGTCAGAAAACAACCTGGCTGACAGGCAGCCATCTTGTATTTTGAAAATTGAAGTTTGTTATCGCTATTGTACAGAAGGTACTGAAGGGATTTTTCTCAAATTTCATATGTAGGTTCCCCTTGGTCCCTGGTATTGCATTTTAGGACCAATCGGAAAACAACATGGCCGACAGACAGCCATTATTGCTAAATCTTAAATTTTATATATAGGTTGCCCTTGTTTGAAAAGTACTAGAGGGCTGTTTCTGAATTTACACAGATTAGTAAGACTTAGAAGAAGGGAAAAGTAGAGAAAAGATCAATCTGACATGGAACCTATAAAGATCATTCAATGGTGGGCGCCAAGATCCCTCTGGGATCTCTTGTTATATTTACATTTTCACTTCGCTCCGCCTCAATGAACATAGTAAACTCAGATCACTTCATTTCCCGTTGAAGATTTTGGGTCGTGTGCTTCTGTTCTGAGAGACGAATCACTTTCTTGCCGGCGTGTGAATACATTCACTGAGTTTACAATGGCGATCGAGTTCTGTACCGCCAGACTTGAATGCACTTTCATGTTGTGAATTGTGTAACATTGTTATAAACGTATATGAACACAAGTGGAATAGCCGCTTTATGTGCTAATAAAAATGCCAGTATAATGCAGACAGTTTAGAAAACAGGATGTGACAGAACACGGACACTCTCGATAGCACCAAGCTCATGACCTACGTATCGCAGTAGGTCTAGCGTTAGCTGTATCTCGAATGCCATGCTTAATACCGTTTCAGTGGTCACAGAAAATAAACCTTAATTTAAACACTATTTAACAACACAAAACAGACTGTAGCAGAAGTATGCTATATCGAGAACAGGGACACATTATTGTCGTAATTTGACTCAATCTAAACATATGGAGGACACAAGTTTCCGGCCGTCGAATACCGCCAATTTTCAAATCAATGTTTCTTTACTTACTATTATCTGAATTTACATCCCAAAACGCCAGTGCGACAATGAAATCCAATATTTCAAGAACACCATGTACATCACCAGCTAACCTGCGACTAAAATCAACATTGTTACACTTTTTCTCGAGCTCTGAATATCCCGGCTAGACTTCGTCACATCATTTTTTTAACCGAGTCCATGTGTCTTGAGTGACCAAATCACACACATACTATACTGTCAACACTGCACTTAAAATTCATATCTATATGGGTATTGCTAAGTTTGTATTATACAATATCATAAATATTTGTTATAAATGAATATTTTACCTTGAAAATATCGTATCTATGTGTATCAACATCGTAATAATCAAAACATGTATGGCACTATATTTTGTGTTGCCTTGGCGACGAGAACAGTTGACTGTCTGCTGTTCCACTACTGTGCACACATGTACGATAAGTATAACAATGTTACAAAGTGACGCACTTACGTCACACTGTTGCGACCGAATTTTGCAATCTGATGGCAAAGTTTTTAATTTGGTTAACGTAAATATAAGGATTGATTGTCAATTTTGTTGCTTGCATGGACTGGTGAAGGGAAGTGAACCTCGTGCAAATGGTACATAAACTGCTTCGCAGTTCACTTCATTTGCACGAGGTTCACTTCCCTTCATCAGTCCATGCAAGCAACAAAATTGACAATCAATCATTAAGTATAATTATTACCAACTTACTAAACTTACTTTTAGAGATTGCTGCAAAGAATGGACAATGATAAGTAACATTATATAACATAATTGACAGTAGCCCAGTTACTTTTCTAACTTCAATTTTTCGCCCTGACTTTAAACCATTAGATTTTATGTGATTTTTACACTTGCACTGGAAGCTACTCTACAAATTCATGGTATCTGCAAGGAATGACTTTGGAAAGTATATATTTAATGCTGTTTTGACTTTAATTCAAAGAACTTCACTTGTTTTTTTTACAGTCACCAGTTAGAGGTTCTATTAGATGACAATGCTACGACCCGCAGGAACCGAAACCGCAATTATGTATCCCAAGTAATCACGTAAGTAAATTAAAGCAGATGAAATTAAATTAATTTTGAGGCACGGTGGTCTAGTACTGGTAGGACATTGGACACATGACTGAAGGATCATTAGTTTAAGACCCTGGCGTTGTGCTATATCCTTAAACAAGAATGTTACTCGGTTGTGTTCTAGTTAACTCAACTGTAAGTATGTATGTGATAGGGCAGTGCTGGAAATCAATTAAAGGCCCCATAACTATGCAAGAATAATTATGTCCCCCAAACGAAGTGGGGTTACATATTGTTTTTGCTCCGTTTCTTATTATTCTTATTCTTATTCTTATTATTCTTATTTCTTCCACTTTCTTCTGTGTGCAACCAGGTATTTTTTTCGCGATCGGACATCCAAGATGGCCGCCAGAGCCCACTTCCTGTTTTTAGATTTCGGTCTCCGATTTCAGTGAAAATTGGTGTATATGGGTTTTTAGGGATGCCAAATAACGTGGTAACATTTCCGAAAAGATTTGTTGCCTTGGTAATGAAATGGTGGCCTGTGATTGGTCGAAATTTAGATGCTGTCGGATTAAGCTGAAAATTGGTACATAGGGGTATTGAGGGAAGGCAAACACAAAGGTACCACTTACGAAACCGTCTGTTGCCATGGAAACGAAATTGAGGCTTCTGATTGGTTCAAATTTAGATATTGTCCGATTTTAATGAAATTTGATATGTAGGTACATCATGGGACACCAGTCACTCCCGTTACCTCACTTCCACATTTTAACAAAATGGCCACCATTTCCTGGCCACTGATTGGTTCAAATTTAGATATTGTCCGATTTTAATGAAAGTTGGTATGTAGGTACATCATGGGACACCAATCACTCTCTTAGCCTCACTTCCGCATTTTAACAAAATGGCCACCATTTCCTGGCCTCTGATTGGTCTAAATTTACATATTGTCTGATTTTGATGAAATTTGGTACGTAGGTACATCATGGGACACTGGTCACTCTTGTAACCTCACTTTCACTTTCTAATAAAATGGCCGCCATTTCCTGACCTCTGATTGGTCTAAATTTAGGTGTTGTTCGATTTCAATGAAATTTGGTATATAGGAATAATGAGGGATGCCGAACATAATTGTGCGACTGCGGGAGCGTTTGGGGGACATCTGTAATGGTTTCCCATTACAATCAGTACTTGATTGTGAATTATTTTATAAGCAGTACCTAGTAGTACATTGTACCGTATTTGACCTAATAAGGGCGCCCCTACCTTTTTTCAAGGAAATAAATCTTTGACTGAGTGTCAAAATGGTGTTCAAAAGTAATAATTCATGTGAAATATTTTGCTACTTTATGTGTTCAATTTTCTTCAGCAAATTAAGTAACTGGAACACATGTTTTCGCCACATTTTGTGTATTCCTACAGGCTTCAGATGACATGTCAGTGCAAAGAGCACCCAAAACTAAACACATATACAAATAATAACTTACCATCTTTATTTGAAGGTAAAGTAAAGACTTCATTCTTGTTGATAAATAACTTTTGTTCAGAACATAAAGCTAGTAAAAGACATTGTAAATCAATTATTAGGTCAAAGAAAACGATGTTTGATATGATCTGGGAAATCACCTGTTTCTATAAATAGAACACAAAAGAGTTCCATTTGAACATAAATGGTGGAACACACGTTCTCTGGTCTAAAGATCAGCTGGCATGGTTTACAAGTTTACAGGAGTATTCAAGTGGTGTTAAAGCTTAATATATGATAATGATTAGATATCTTCATCTGGAATATTTTTATGACTGAATATTTTACCGTTTCCACAACCTTGGATATTCTGCTATAAGGTATAGTCTGTTTCATAAAACTTCAGAATAACTTATCTTAATAAGGGTGCCCCCACTGTTAATTACCCGCGCCCTGCGCCCTTATTAGGTCAAATACGGTAATCAGTTTTTTATCTGCATTTAAATGATCTAGAACATGCAACTTGACTGTCCAATCAGAAGCAGGTGAGTGATACATGCCCGTTTGGCCTCTTGTTTTTGTTTTAACAGGACCAGCAGTCCTGGTGAGCTATACAAAACAAAACAAAAAATACTGGTAACAAATGATACTGAAAGAATATATCATAACAAAACAAAATGAAAATGTTTCATAGAACAAACTTCAAAATTCAAATGACTCAGTGAAATATCTCATCTTTATTGATTATGCTTTCCAGCCCAATTCCATGCATCATGCATCAACAATCATGACAGAGGCTATATTTTATTACATACAACCAGTATAGTTGACTCACTAACAATTGTAGGTGGAGTCGGCTAACTAGTTAATCATAATGGAGCCTGTATACTGCATTTATCTGCAAAAAAGCCCATGCCCCCTTTAATTAATTTTGCCGAATGAATTTTAAAAGAGTAAGGTAACAATGTTTCACGAATAAGCTCTTCCAATTAAACTTTAATACTAAACCCTTTACACTAGGGAGGGGGCTACTTTAAAGAAAAATATGGGTACATACATTATTACTGTGCAGTAGTAAACTGCATTTATCTGCAAAAAAGCCCATGCCCCCTTTAATTTTGCCGAATGAATCCCCCCCCCCCCCCCCCCCCCCCCCTGGTAGAGACAATCTCCAGGCTAAATACACTGTTTACAAGCTGTTATTATTAAGATATTGTCAGAGTCGGTGTAAACATTGTCTCGGATTACAAATAAAGACTGGGCATATCTCCAGGGATACAGAGACTATTGAATTGGTTACTCACAGCCTTTTAATCATCAATTTCATCTGACAAATCATTGTATTGATCTCCTCATGCCTGATCTGGCTGGATCAGATCTTTGTCTTGTCATCTGTTTATAATGCTGGGGAGTATGTTATGTGTATCAGAATTCCATACATTCCCCACAAACAGCCTCATTCACATTAGAGAAACATCCACAACCACTGAAGCTTTTTGTACCACAAATTGAGACATGGATTTAAATTCGGATCTGGAGGTCGAAGGTCACTGGAGGCCAGGAGTAGTTCAAGTGTAAGGGTTATAGGAGATCACAGGAATTTAAGTATGATGGTGAAGGAGGCCACAGATTTTCATGTATGGAGTTATGGGAGGTCAGCAAGTTACAAGAGTTCCTGTATGAGGTTTAGCTGGTTAGAAAATGCTAGCTGGTACACTGTTAGAGTCTGTCAATAAGGGTGATGACATATTTTATAGCTACAGAGGCTGTGAATGGTTGTCAGTGCTGACAGGCTGACTATAAATTCTGCTACCTAGCTGTCTAGTGTTAGCTGATAAGGCTGCATGTTATCTGGTCATGCATGGTAGTGGAATAGCACTTACTCAGTTAGCCTCGACTGAAGCTTTGACTTCTGCAATAAACCGATACACTGATAAAATATATTGAATTTACCACTGATTCTTGTTTTTGTTTCAAGAAACAAGGATTTAATGTGATTACTGAATTGATATACGGTATTGACTTGTAGATCTTTGCTAACATAGATAAATGTTACAAAAACCTGTATAAATGTGTACTACCAATATAAACACTGTAGGATTACATGTAAAACATTTGTACTACCCGAAGAAACACTACAGAGAATTACCTGTATAAAAACTATGGGAGATTACCTGTATAAACACTATGGGGAATTACCTGTATAAACACTATGGGAGATTACCTGTATAAACACTATGGAGAATTACCTGTATAAACACTATCGAGGATTACTGGTATAAATACTAGAGAATTACCTGTATAAACACTATGGGCGATTACCTGTATAAACACTATGGAGGATTACCTATATAAACACTATGGAGGATTACCTGTATAAACACTATGGATGATTACCTGTATAAACACTAGGTAATTACCTGTATTAACACTATGGAGGATTACCTGTATAAACACTATGGAGGATTACCTGTATAAACACGATGGATGATTACCTGTATAAACACTTTGGAGAATTACCTGTATAAACACTATGGATGATTACCTGTACAAACACTATGGAGAATTACCTGTATAAACACTATGGAGGATTACCTGTATAAACACTATGGAGGATTACCTGTATAAACACTAGATAATTACCTGTATAAACACTATGGAGGATTACCTGTATAAATACTATGGAGGATTACCTATAAAAACAATATGGGAGATTACCTGTATAAACGGGAGATTACCTGTATAAACACTAGAGAATTACCTGTATAACACTATGGGTAATTACCTGTATTAACACAATGGAGGAATACCTGTATAAACACTATGGCGGATTACCTGTATAAACACTATGGAGGATTACCTATATAAACACTATGGGGGATTACCTGTATAAACACTAGATAATTACCTGTATAAACACTAGATAATTACCTGTATAAACACTATGGAGGATTACCTGTATAAACACTATGGATGTTTACCCGTATAAACAATATGGAGGATTACCTGTATAAACACGGGGATGATTACCATTATAACTTAGTACTACCTGTATAAACATTTCTTGTATTACTAACAGCATTACATATTACCTGTATAAACCTAATTTCACTCTTTTTAATTTTGTTCCATGTAGGGCCAAAGTCTTCATAGAAGGATTATTTCTGATACAATAAGTGACAATGTGACCGAGACGTTATAAAACCATTTAAAGTACAGTCCAACCCGGGTAATGGGGTACATAAGATATTCATGCTAATATTAACACTCCGTGGAGGCTGAAGGTTGGTAGATAATTAGAGGGGGAGAGGTTCCAGATAACTGTTGTTGGGATATATTCTAATGTCAACATTGGGAGAGGGTCCAGATAACTGATGTAGGGATACATGCTGATGTCAACATTGGGAGAAGGTCCAGATAACTGCTGTAGGGATACATGCTAATGTCAACATTGGGAGAGGGTCCAGATAACTGATGTAGGGATACATGCTGATGTCAACATTGGGAGAGGGGTCCAGATAACTGTTGTAGGGATATATTCTAATGTCAACATTGGGAGAGGGTCCAGATAACTGATGTAGGGATACATGCTGATGTCAACATTGGGAGAGAGTTCCAGATAACTGCTGTAGGGATACATGCTGATGTCAACATTGGGAGAGGGTCCAGATAACTGATGTAGGGATACATGCTGATGTCAACATTGGGAGTGGGTCCAGATAACTGCTGTAGGGATACATGCTGATGTCAACATTGGGAGAGAGGTCCAGATAACTGATGTAGGGATATATTCTAATGTCAACATTGGGAGAGGGTACAGATGACTGATGTATGGATACATGCTGATGTCAACATTGGGAGAGGGTCCAGATAACTGATGTAGGGATACATGCTGATGTCAACATTGGGAGAGAGGTCCAGATAACTGTTGTAGGGATTCATGCCAAAGGCCAGCTGAAGACATTATATCCGATAGCTTTCTGGTCATAAAACACGATTGTAAATTCTAAATTATTTACAAGCTCAAACTTGTTTTTCAGACTTTTTTTATAGCCTGTATACCCTTTTGATTTGGAGACATTGCCTTGGTGAAAACATTGTTAATTGTCTATAAGATTAATACTTAATGTTTGGTTGTGTAATGTTTATTGTCTATAAGATTAATGCTGAATGTTTGGTTGTGTAATAAAGTTGGTAATAGCTTGATATTTCTATTAGCAAGTTCTGACTTCTACATTTCATCAATCTTATACTGACAGGTATATGGCTATTACTATTGGCCCAATAATATAACAAAATATATATATGAACGCATGGTTACTACCTGATAGCTAATGAGCTGCATGGTCAATAGGTCACACAAGGTCACTATGGCATAAACATACAATACAGTGCAACCATCTGCATGTCGCTACACAATAACTTGTGTGATTTGATTGCGAAATAAAATTCATGGACTTTTTTCAAATCAATTTTATCTTGTATCAAAATAAAAACTGACGCTGCAAATCCGTCTTGGATATGATTTCCTTGGCAATAGGCAGACAGAATTCCGTTAGGCATGGGATGAGTCATTGCTGCCTGTTCCAGGAAAGCATGTTCTAGCCTGTGTGTAATTATCATCGTGTTATGAAGAGAGAAGGAAGGCTACTTGCTTACCCAATATGGAGAAATGGAGGCCAGGAACCCTACAACCAGACCTGACTCTTGGTTTGCATTGCTATACTGCCTTACAGGCTTAATTGTGTTTCGTTCTCTGAACACCAACATTTTTGTCTTTGTCAGTTTCCATTTTAGCATGAACACATTTTAGAAATAATCAATGTCAATGTTTACTGTGATGATAGGTTGGTATGTTGGTATATCTAGATGTCTTGGTAAGTTCACAATGATATATATGTGTTGGTATATCTATATGACTGGGTAGGTACACAATGATGTGTTGGTATATCTATATGACTGGGTAGGTACACAATGATGTGTTGGTATATCTATATGACTGGGTAGGTACACAATGATGTGTTGGTATATCTATATGACTGGGTAGGTATACAATGATGTGTTGGTATATCTATATGACTGGGTAGGTACACAATGATGTGTTGGTATATCTATATGACTGGGTAGGTACACAATGATGTGTTGGTATATCTATATGACTGGGTAGGTAAACAATGATGTGTTGATAGATGACTGGGTAGGTATACAATGATGTGTTGGTATATCTATATGACTGGGTAGGTATACAATGATGTGTTGGTATATGACTGGGTAGGTACACAATTAATGATGTGTTGGTATATCTATATGACTGGGTTAGGTACACAATGATGTGTTGGTATATCTATATGACTGGGTAGGTACACAATGATGTGTTGGTATATGACTGGGTAGGTACACAATGATGTGTTGGTATATGACTGGGTAGGTACACAATGATGTGTTGGTATATCTATATGACTGGGTAGGTACACAATGATGTGTTGATAGTTGACTGGGTAGGTACACAATGATGAAGTCATTTGAAGATTATAGCCTATTTGACCCATGAATGACCTTGACCTTTATTCAAGGTCACATGGATCAAATAGGCTTTGATCTTCACACGATTTCTTCTCAATAACCAAGAGGCCCAGGGACTTTATATTGGGTCTGTACTATGCTGGGGTGAAGGGCTACCAAGTTTGTTCAAATAAATGACTTTGACCTTCATTCAAGGTCACATGGGTGAAAAAGGCTATATCTTCAAACAACTTCATTCAATAACCAAGAGGCCCAGGGACTTGATATTGATACTGTAGCATGCTTGGGTGAAGGGATACAAAGTTTGTTCAAATAAATATAATGTCCCTGGGCCTCTTGGTTATTATCCTGTTATAAAAAATAAGCCCTGGGGTCTTCCGCGACCCCGCGACCCCTAAAGACTTAAATCCTTTGTTATATCTTTGAAACCATTGATATCCCCACCCCATAACCTTATATAGCGTTGTTAGGCAACAAAAGATAAACAAAATAATGATGGAAAAAATAGGCCCTGTGATCTTTCTCCACCCCTATAAAATTAGTTCCATTGTTATATCTTTGTTGAGATCCCCACCCCATAACCATCAACAAATTGAACATGAACATTATTTTGAAGTTTAGTCAAATCAACCAAGTGAGCAATACAGACCCTCTGGGCCTCTTGTATGTGGGGTAGGGATATTCCTCCGTTGGGATGGAATATCCCTATACTACACACACACACACACACACATGAAAGAATCTTATAGTGTTCTTACAGTAGTCTGATACTACTTGGTGGCTGGTGCTGTTTTGGCTTTTTGTTTTTGAAGTTTATTTTACAATAACTTAAACAAGTTTTTTCAACATATTGATCACTTTGGAAGTGTGCCAGGGTGAAACTGGAATACACTGATAAAATCCAAGTGGTCTTGCAGGTGACCACCTAGGTGAAAGGTGCTGCAGTACCTACGCAGTCATCTATAAACACAAAGGTGCTGCATCACTCGATCACCCTTTACATCCTTTTATTTTTTATTTGTATTTCTTGTCCCTTTTGTGGTTGTATCCATTGGCCCTAATTGCTATGGATAACATGCGTTGGGTCCCTGTATGTTATTCAGTTATGTAGTCACCAACTACTACAAAGAGACCCCGCCTCGAATAACCCTGGCTGTTCACGAGGCGATAAAACCAAATTCTACAGTAAGCATATGCCATGGTGCAGCATCCGGCATCCGGCGTCCGGCCAGGCTTCTTCAACATTTCCTTTAAATCCCTACTAGTCCTGCACATCTGAATGGATTTTGATGGTATTTGGTCTGGAGCATTATTTGGGCAAAGGGGATCAAACATATAACATATAAATGAGGGGAGTGTCTCCACTGGGGCCAGAGGGGCGGGGCCCAGTAGGGGAAATTGAGGTTAATACTTTAAATTCCTACTTGTCCTGAACGCTAGAATGGATTTTGATGAAATTTGGTCTCGAGCATTATTGGGCAAAGAGGATCAATAGTCATATAAATGGAGGGTGTCGCTCCCCATCTGGCCGGAGGGGCGGGGCCCAGTAGGGGAAATTAAGGTAAATCCTTTAAAACCCTACTTTCCTGAATGCCTGGATGGATTTTGATGAAATTTGGTCTGGAGCATTATTTGGCACGCTACTCCTAAATTGATTACAACCAAATTTTGTTTGAAACATCATAAAGGGACAACAATCATAATTTATATAAATGAGACAGGTCTGACCCCTGAGGAAAGAAGGGCAGGGCCCCAAAAAGAAGCACTTAGGTTAAATATTGCTTTAAATGCTAGGTTAAATATTGCTTTAAACGCTATACTCCTCAACTCCTTAATGCTTTAATTGATATAAGTGAGGCTGGTCTGAACCATACGACAAAATTGAGAAAAACCAAATTTGATCTGAAACATAACTGGCTGCGTATAGACAATTTATGGTAATAATACTTAATTGAGGGGTGTGTCACTGATGTAATTGTTTGTCAGATGACCGTTAAGGTCCATGGGCCTCTTGTTTTATCAGAGGTCTATTTTTTTGCCTACCACTACTGTGTGTTTACACTGCATATTACGCAGCACAGGCCTACCGGCACCACAGAGGTTAAAAAACACTCTCGCTGTGTAGACATTCTTGACTAAGCTACCAATGCTGTAGCAACAGTGTGCTGATGTAGTAATCAACAGTGACCTTTCACTCTGTTATTGTGCCGAGAGTAAAATAACGATAAAATTCAAAATTCTTTCAAAATTGTTTTTTTTTGTCACATTTTAAAGAACCTGCTCTTATTAAGGTGTGTGAAATGTTTCAAGGTCAAATTATCAAAAATGATTGCAATACAAATGTTTTTCTTTCATTACTTTGACAAGTATACCCTTGATAATAAACATATGGGGCAAAGAAGTAATTCAAACAGTGTGGACAATGAGGCTTTTAAAATTTTTGAGGCAATCCGCCCCTTTATCAAAACACAAAAAATACAAATACAATCACATACTATGTATAAGAAGTACTGGAAATACAATAAAATACAATAAGAATAATGTTTTAGTAACTGGAGAAACAACAATGAACCCTTCGGCAAACGTGGGCCGAAGGCGGATACTAGCGTGACTATATCATGTTCAACACTAGAACTTAATAATAAACATATATACAGAATGAGTTGCTGACTGAAATAGTTGACCTTGACTAACAAAGTTCAAGGTCCCAGTAATAGATTGACTGGTCAAAGAATGAAAGTGAAGAGAAAATGAAAAGAAATGATTCAAAATTGATTAGAACTATGAGGAGGTGTAAAACTGAACTATTATTTGTATAGGAACTGTTTAGAAATGCATTGTTCTAAATACATAGAGGATAGTTACATGTTTAAGACTCAGGTGACTGTTATGGCCCTTGGGCCTCTTGTATAACTTAATTAACATTCTCACTGATCAGTAAAAGGTTTGTTGATAAAAATTTGATTTTTTCTTTTTATTTCAGTATTCAAAGAGCATGGAGATCGTACTCCAAGAGGAAATATTTTGTTGATAGTGGTTCCTGTGACAACACTGCTGACGAGCTTGAGGAACTTAAAATATTGCATGATGGGAGTGAGAAACAGAAAATGACCAAGAAAAACCTGGACAGTTTGTCTCAGAGTGAGGATGTAAATATTGTCCTAAAGGATGTGTCATGCACGGACAATATTGATAAACAGGACTCATCCAAGGAGAAGGATTATCTTACAGAAAAGCGCAGCTCCTCTGAGGAAAAAGAACCTTCCGCTGAACCCTCATTTGCCTTCCCTGCCAACAGACTCATTAACAAAGTTTGTGATGAACACGATAGTGATTCACTGTCATCGGACTATTCTGAGTTTTCTGCTCCTCTGAAGGACCTTGCAGAGAGTGAAGTGACTATTATAGAATGTCAACAGTTAGCAGAGGGAAACATTCCATATTCTTCTGGAAACACCTCTAGCAGAGTGGTCAGAAAACCATTTGAATCCGATGAGGAATTAAGCAGACGAATCAGAAAACTTAACTTTTTAAGCATTGCACAGGAATTTGCTGAGTTGAAAAAAGTGAACTGTAATATATTGCCATTTGACCTTCATAAAGGTCAACAGGTCCCGGAGAGTTCTTGTAGTGATACTAGTTCGGCTCCAAACTCGCAACTCTCTTCTGAAATGAATACTCCGAGTGATCCCTCAGACTCATTTGAGCAACTCAACAATGGGGTGAACAGTCTTATATCAAAAGATCTGAATAGTAATATTAATAATGGAAATGTTGATGACAGAGATAGCCGATCAGTGTCAACAATAATAAGTCAATCAAGTAATTCAAATGATAATCTTCCAAAGAACTCTTCAACTAGAGAGGCTTCCTCCATAGGTAGAGTGGCAAAACGCAGCAGGGACCAAAAAGAGGAGAATAGCAACAAGGGAGATAATTCGAATGTGATAGACAGGGGAGATAACTCCAATAATGAGGAGAGTGAAGGTGATTTTGATGTTTATAACATAGAGACAGCTTTACCTCAGATGAACTGGGAAATACTTGGACAACAATTGGAGCAGGTTACACTTCATCAGCAATCCCTACAACATCAGCCAGGAAAACCAAAACAACCTGAACAGAATCCTCAGGTAAGTTCTTTTACATATTTTGATATACAGTCAAACCTGTCTATAAAGGCCACTTAAGGGATACGGTCAAAGTGGCCTTTATAGACAGGTGGCCTTTATATACAGGTTCAGTTTTTCGACAGTGTGTATCGTAAATAGCCGGAAATCAAAAACCACGTTCTTAACGAACGCACCCAGAGTTACCTCTCTTGATATAGCCAATACACATAATGGACGTTGTAATGTTCGCCGGAGTCGAAGATTTTTTTATGATCCAGTGGCCGTTATTCAGCAGTTTTTCTGGCATTTCCAGCCATTTTTAGTGACCGCTGGCCGCGTTAGACAGGTGACCGTTATATGGAGGCATGTTGTATAGCAAAATGCATTGGGAGGACCATGAGATGGCCGTTATAGACAGGTGACCGCTATATAGAGGTGGCCGTTAAACCAGGTTTGACTGTACTTTACATTCAGACTTGTAAAACTATGAAAGCATTGTACACAATATGCCTCGGATATATACTGCGACTTTCAATACAAATTGAGATTTAGATACAGTATCTATCAAGTCAAAAACGACAACTGTTTCATACTTTTAGGACTCCTCAGTGATGATATGGGCTTAATAAGTTTTTGCAGAAAAAAAGGTAAATAAAATGTCAAAATCTGGATGGGCAGATGCAGTAGCTCCATTATTTAATTTTCATAATTATCAATATAAGATTTCAACAGTACATCAAGGACATATGTGTAAACTGAATAGTATTGGCAGAAGTTCTCTACACAGCTATGAAAATTGTTTGGTAAAGAAAACCTGGTCACTGCTTAACTGAGTATACTACAATAGTACTAAGGGTCTGTTGAAGTCAGATGACTGTTAAGGTCTATGGAAAAAAAGAAAAAGGATGGATGCACTAATTGAAACTTGTAGAAAAGTCCTCACTGATCCCCAAATATAATCTGTAGTGTTTTTATTAGGGCTGGTGAAAAGACCTATTGTTTCTGTTATGTTTAAGTCCCCCAAACAAAGATCTTTTGGAAATGCCGACAATTCACATTGTACAAGTTATCTCCCCTCGTCCAACTCCTTTGTTGAAACGTTATTATATCTCCGATGCCAGATTCATTCAAAACTAGAATTTGGATGAATGCCTATCAAATGTTCTAAAATAGTTCTAAGGAGATGAAAAAGCCCATCGAATTGTTAGCCAACAGTTTGTAGTTATTAATTTGGGTTTGTCCGTCCGTAACAACATTAAATGCCTAAATGGCTCGGCTGAGTTTGATCGCCACTTTTCATAGAAGTTATTATACCCCCCACCCCCCGTAAAGAAGTTAGGGGTGGTATACTGGAATCGGCCTGTCCGTCCGTCCGTCCGGCCGTCCGTCTGTCCGTCCATCATCCCCAAAATCTTGTCCGGATACTCCTACTAATGAACTGTTCCGATTTCAACAAAACTTGGCATGTATAATCAGTACAACATGAAGTTGTGCATCTCAACTTTTTTTTTACCATAATGCATTTTTCAAAATGGCCATCGACTTCTTATTAGTTGAGGCTTGTCCGGACAACTCCTCCTAAAGTACTGTTCCGATTTCAACAAAACATGGCATGTATAATTAGTACAACATGCATTTTTCAAAACAGATTTTAATAAAACTTGGCATGAAGTTATGCCCAACTAAAATAAACATAAGTCAATTAACAGTGTTATCAGGAGTGTTAAATAGTTCAGTAGTGGATGGTGTACAGTGTATATCATGTATATTTATCAATTGGAGCTGGTTTTGGATCGATTGGTGTCTTAATATTGTTATTCATGAAATGTAATAACTGACTGGATTAGATATGATTACACTCACCAATAGCCTACTCAACTATAGATGCCTGGGGGGGGGGGGGGGGATTAGTTATTCCTTGGGATACAACAACTCTAGTTTGGCAGAGTACTAGTTCTGACCCCTTGGTTAACGAAAAATGTCATTTTTTGCGAAAAGCTGCTTTTTCCTCTCAATAACTGGTATATCCAGGGAAAATAAAGGAAATTGAGATTGCTATTATTCATAAAGTTATGAATTGATTTGAACTCAATTTAGTCAGAAACATTCTTGGGGGAAGCGGTACAGATTTTGCATAAATGGTGACTCTGACCCCCAAGGGGCCAAAGGGGCAGGGCCCAATAGGGGAAATAAGAGGTAATGCCTTTAAATTGCTACTTAGTCATAATGTTATTGATGGATTTGAACCCAATTTAGTGAGAAACATCCTTGGGGGAAGGGGTACAGATTTTGCATATTTGCATTTCCCTATTGGGGAAATAGAGTTAAGTCCTTTAAATTGCTACTTATTCATAAAGTACTGAATAGATTTTAACAAAATTTGGTCAGAAACATCTTTGAGGAAGGGAAACAGATTTTTTATAAATAGTTACTGGAGTATTGCCCCACCCCTACGTAATTATATATCATAGAAACCATTGAGATCCCCACCCTATAACCATATATAGCATTGTTGGGCATAAAGAGATCAACAAAATCATGTTGTAGATATAGGCCCTGGGGTCTTCCCCACCCATAGGGACTTAAATTCTTTTTAATATTTTTGAAACTGTTGAGACCCGGCCTCACCCCCTAACCATCTATAGCATTGTTTGACATCAAGAGATAAACACAATCCTGACGTGGGGTCTTTTCATTTCCCTTAGGATTGACCAGTACGTATACGTAGTGTCTTGGTTATATTTTTGAAACTGTTGAGATCACCATCCCATTACCATGCATAGCATCAAGATTAATACAATCCTGATAAAAGTAGGCCCAAGGGTCCTTTTTTTTTAAAAAACAATCCCTGGGGTCTTTTCAAACCCTTACAGAGTCTGGACTTCATTTCTGGGTTATTTCTTTAAAGCAGTTGAGATCACCACACCACACTTTAACCATATATAGTATTGTTTGAGATCAACAATTAAAATCTATTATCGATATGAACATGAACATTATTTTGACATTTGGTCAAACCCAACCAGGTGAGCGATACAGGCCCCGTGGACCTCTTGTTTTCTTTTAGGTAAACTATGAAAGGTTTCTTACAAAAACTATTATGACTTAGTAATTAAAGAAGGTTTTGTAAGGAAATCAATGTTTGCCAGACGAAAGAAGTTCGGAAACTTTTTCATTTTCCTTCAAATACTTATTTAGTGACAATTCGTAAAGAAACTTAATTGAATATCCACAGGAATGGAATGATATGTGAGGGCTGTCTGTAGAACCTGACTTCTCAATGGGATACTTGAACATATTGATTTTTGTCCTGTTTATTTCATAGGAACAACAGGAAGCAGTAATCAATATTATGGCTGCTACATTTAACAACAGGCTGTAGTGCAGGGCTTTTTCCAGAGGCTTTTTGATGTCAATAATTGGCCCCATTCCCAATCAAATTTATTTCATTCAGCCAAAGTCTCAAAATTTGCAGTTTACTCCTGAAAATTTCCTTCCAAATTCTGAAGTTTTCTTCTCAAAAGGAGGCAAAAAGCCCCCATCCAAAATGAGTGAGAAAAATCCCTGATGTGTTATATCATGTCTGCATGGATTTCAGTCTCACATACAAAAGAATAAAACATAATTTCAATGAAACTTAATACAAATATAAAGGACCATGGGTATATATGTGCATTCAACTTTTTTTTCTTCAAAGTATGTTTACTATGGTAACAGTTTTTGGATAAAGAGTTAAAACTCCTCAGTTATTTGGCCAATTTCATTCATCTTTGGTCAAATGTTGTAACCAAAAATTATGAAATTAAAAAAAAGATATTGTCTGATTTTCATCAAATTTGGTATAAAGAGGTATTAGGATATAACAAGTAGCACTATATAGATTTTGTTGCCATGACAACCATGTTGCTCAGGAAATGGTGGTCCCTGATTGGTCAATCTTATTACGAGGGATGATTAATATGTTGTGAGTCTCGTGTTGAAGGAGGTACTCAAGGATGTTCTTTATAAGTCCTACTATTCTCTGACTATATAGGGCCGTGTACCTAAGGACTGGTCTTATTTGGTTAGTTTATATCGACGAAGTAGCACTCTAAAGTAAACAAGACAAGCAGCTTTTGCAAAATGGACCAAGACGATGAAAGAGCAGTGATCCAATATTTGCAATAAAAATGTTTGAGAATATCATAATGATATGGTAGCAACACTAGGGGAAGATGTCCCTTCATATGCTTCAGTGAAAAGATTGGTGGTGGAATTTAAGAGCCTTGAGGATGACCCCCATCCTAGAAGGCATGTCAATGTTGCAACCTCATAAATGGTCAATAAAATTCATGACTGACAGATCTAGACGAGTCACAAAAAGATATATTGCCAGTAGATCTAGAGTTAGCATTTAACAGGAGAGTGCAAATTACATTCTAACCAAGGATTTTGCAATGAGATAACTTTCGGCCTGATGGGTACAAAGACTTCTGACAGTTGATCAGAAGAACACCAGGTGCATATTATCGCGTGCTACTCTTAACCATTTTGAGGAAGATACTGCCAACTTTCTTCAGAGATTTGTCACTATGGATTAAACATCTGTCCATCATTTTACCCCAGAGGCCTGAACAACAATCAAAACAATGGAAGCACCCTTTTCTAATTACAAGTTGTAAGTTCAGAGGTCAAGCAAAAAAGTTCGCTGCGGGGTAAAAGGTCACTAAATTTTAACTTTTTAATTTTGAAATATTTTTGATTTTTTTTTCATAAATCTATGCATTATGTCATTCTGATGATTTCTTTGATTTAGTTTTTCGGTATCATTTCCAGTTAACATGGTACACCATTTTGAATATTTCCTTTGATCTTTTTGATATGCCAACAATTCACATTGTATGAGTTATCTCCCCTCTTCCAACTCCTTTGTTGACATGTATGCAGGCTTTATTTTAAAACAAGAATTTGGATGAATGCCTATCAAATGTTCTAAAATATATATATAGTTTTTACGTTTAGAAATATTAAGTCTTTAGGTCTTTTATGCTAAGTAGGTAAAAAGCCTGTCAAACTGTCCATGACAATTTTTAGTTGGACTCACGTTTGTAATTTCAGTTCTTCTTTGATACTCTGTAATACAAGATATAACAATATCCTGCAGGAGATCATCATAGTATTACCTTCGAGCTTCAATATCAGCTGATAAAACTGGTCAATGACATCAATAGTGATAGTCAACCAGTGACAAAAAATCTTACTGAGTCTTTGGTGGCATCTCCTGGGGGATATGTATATATGAATACATAGTTATACCCCCGCAACGAAGTTAGGGGGGTATACTGGAATCAGGTTGTCCGTCCGTCCGTCCATCCGTCCGTCTGTCTGGAGACACATTTTGTCCGGACAAATCCTCCTAAACCGCTGGGCCGATTCCAATGAAACTTCACACACATATTAATGATCATGTGTAGATGTGCATGCCACTTTCTTTTTCTCAAAATTATGGTTGCTATGGCAACTGGTCACTATAAACAGGTTTTCCGATAAGAATTATAACTTTTAAGTTTGTCCGGACAACTCCTCCTAAACCGAAGGGCCGATTTCAATGAAACTTCAACCAAATATAGAGGACCATGTGTAGATGTGCATGCCACTTTCTTTTTCTCAAAATTATGGTTGCTATGGCAACTGGTCGCTATAACAGCTTTTCTGATAAGAACCATAACTTTAAGTTTGTCCGGACAACTCCTCCTAAACCGAAGGGCCGATTTCAATGAAACTTCACACAAATATAGAGGACCATGTGTAGATGTGCATGCCACTTTCTTTTTCTCAAAATTATGGTTGCTATGGCAACTGGTCACTATAAACAGGTTTTCCGATAAGAATCATAACTTTAAGTTTGTCCGGACAACTCCTCCTAAACCGAAGGGCCGATTTCAATGAAACTTCAACCAAATATAGAGGACCATGTGTAGATGTGCATGCCACTTTCTTTTTCTCAAAATTATGGTTGCTATGGCAACTGGTCACTATAAACAGCTTTTCTGATAAGAACCATAACTTTAAGTTTGTCCGGACAACTCCTCCTAAACCGAAGGGCCGATTCCAATGAAACTTCACACAAATATAGAGGACCATGTGTAGATGTGCATGCCACTTTCTTTTTCTCAAAATTAAGGTTGCTATGGCAACTGGTCACTATAAACATCTTTTCCGATAAGAACCATAACTTTAAGTTTGTCTGGACAACTCCTCCTAAACCGAAGGGCCGATTTCAATGCATCTTCACACAAATATAGTGAACCATGTGTAGATGATCATGCCACTTTCTTTTTCTCAAAATTATGGTTGCTATGGCAACTGGTCACTATATTACTGGGTTATTTTAGTTAACTGGGATCTGAAAATCGGTTGTTATAGACAGGTGGTCGGTCCTTAGAGTAGGTTTGACTGTAGTTGATGGGGCCTGAGCATGACCTATCAATGATCTAGTTTGAAATGAAATGATGGCAATGACATACCACTTTAACTTTAGTCTCACTGCTGTAGATACACAGTGGTTGGATGATTCAACCTGCTGGTGATTCACAGATTACAGTCTCGATCTCCAAGGTCAATCCTTACTCACCGTAGCAAGATAGCTCTGATGTCGAACTCAGGGGCAAGATTTACAAGTTACAGAATTTTCTTCTTCTTTTTTGAGATTTTTAAGTATGTTTTGTGATAAATCTCATTGAAATTTTCAGTAGGAAAATCCCATTCAATTTTTTAAGAGCCTGTATTTCTCTGGTAACATTAATGATGACCTAGAATTCTCCCTGTTGTTACAATCCTGGAGAATGGGTTATAACAGATGTAGAGAAACTTATATATCATAGACTGATATTATATGACATGTGGTTATAGAGGGAAGCTATCATGTACATTTTGTTATATTTATATATCATAGACTGATATTATATGACATGTGGTTATAGAGGGAAGCTATCATGTACATGTGTTAGGGACTATGGTTAGAGGGAAGCTATCATGTACATGTGTTAGGGACTATGGTTAGAGGGAAGCTATCATATACATGTGTTAGGGACTATGGTTAGAGGGAAGCTATTAGCCATGTACATGTGTTAGGGACTATGGTTAGAGGGTAGCTATCATGTACATGTGTTAGGGACTATGGTTAGAGGGAAGCTATCATGTACATGTGTTAGGGACTATGGTTAGAGGGAAGCTATCATGTACATGTGTTAGGGACTATGGTTAGAGGGACGATATCATGTACATGTGTTAGGGACTATGGTTAGAGGGAAGCTTTCATATACATGTGTTAGGGACTATGGTTAGAGGGAAGCTATTAGCCATGTACATGTGTTAGGGACTATGGTTAGAGGGAAGTTATCATGTACATGTGTTAGGGACTATGGTTAGAGGGAAGCTATCATGTACATGTGTTAGGGACTATGGTTAGAGGGAAGATATCATGTACATGTGTTAGGGACTATGGTTAGAGGGAAGCTATCATGTACATGTGTTAGGGACTATGGTTAGAGGGAAGATAGCATGTACATGTGTTAGGGACTATGGTTAGAGGGAAGCTATCATGTACATGTGTTAGGGTCACTATGGTTAGAGGGAAGCTATCATGTACATGTGTTAGGGACTATGGTTAGAGGGAAGCTATCATGTGTTAGGGACTATGGTTAGAGGGAAGCTATCATGTACATGTGTTAGGGACTATGGTTAGAGGGAAGCTATCATGTACATGTGTTAGGGACTATGGTTAGAGGGAAGCTATCATGTACATGTGTTAGGGTCACTATGGTTAGAGGGAAGCTATCATGTACATGTGTTAGGGACTATGGTTAGAGGGAAGCTATCATGTACATGTGTTAGGGACTATGGTTAGAGGGAAGCTATCATGTACATGTGTTAGGGACTATGGTTAGAGGGAAGCTATCATGTTCATGTGTTAGGGACTATGGTTAGAGGGAAGCTATCATGTACATGTGTTAGGGACTATGGTTAGAGGGAAGCTATCATGTACATGTGTTAGGGACTATGGTTAGAGGGAAGCTATCATGTACATGTGTTAGGGACTATGGTTAGAGGGAAGCTATCATGTACATGTGTTAGGGACTATGGTTAGAGGGAAGCTATCATGTACATGTGTTAGGGTCACTATGGTTAGAGGGAAGCTATCATGTACATGTGTTAGGGACTATGGTTAGAGGGAAGCTATTAGCCATGTACATGTGTTAGGGACTATGGTTAGAGGGAAGCTATCATGTACATGTGTTAGGGACTATGGTTAGAGGGAAGCTATCATGTACATGTGTTAAGGACTATGGTAAGAGGGAAGCTATCATGTACATGTGTTAGGGACTATGGTTAGAGGGAAGCTATCATGTACATGTGTTAGGGACTATGGTTAGAGGGAAGCTATCATGTACATGTGTTAGGGACTATGGTTAGAGGGAAGCTATCATGTACATGTGTTAGGGTCACTATGGTTAGAGGGAAGCTATCATGTACATGTGTTAGGGACTATGGTTAGAGGGAAGCTATTAGCCATGTACATGTGTTAGGGACTATGGTTAGAGGGAAGCTATCATGTACATGTGTTAGGGACTATGGTTAGAGGGAAGCTATCATGTACATGTGTTAAGGACTATGGTAAGAGGGAAGCTATCATGTACATGTGTTAGGGACTATGGTTAGAGGGAAGCTATCATGTACATGTGTTAGGGACTAGATAAAATCAAACTAAATTTGGAGAGATTCAGCTGTTGACTGTGTCATCTAGTGTTAAAAAGAATAATCAGAATGAATTCAATTAAGTTTCTTGTACACATCAGCAAAATTTCATTAAAAAGGGTTCCACCTTGGCAAGATCTTCTGAAACATTTTATTTAATAAAATTTACAATTTTCAACTTGAATGAAAGTTGATAAATTTCATGTAAGCCTGCATGTTTTATATGTAATCAGAAACATTTATAAGTGCTGTGGAACAGCCACCTTAGGCGATCTTTTCTCCTTTATTTTTATCCCTCATGCACAACGCCTAATTGAGTGGCCGTAAGCACTTTGATGATTTTTATTTACTTTGCGCATATAGTGTGCATATACATATAGTGCACAGTTACATTTTTTTTAAGTTTCTTTTTTTTTCTCTTAATTTAACAGCATGGTAGCTGAATACCCCAGCCTTTGGCAATAAAAACCTATCTTTATCAAAGCTACATTACAATTAATGCAGACCTGGGTATTGTACGCTTTCGGCGTATTTAGTACGAAAATTAAGGTACTAAATACGCAATACGCATTGACCTGACTTTCTACGCATTTCTGATAAAAGTAAAGACTTCAAAAATCACTAACTGTTGTTTTCAGTTTGTCTTTATTTTACCTTGCTCTCTGTCTGCTTCAATAAGCACGACATCGGTAAACCTCGTATGGTGCCAGAGGGAAAATGGCGAGGAACTATGAAACGTCTATTGAACGCTTGAATCTGACAATAATTTGTATTAAAATAAAGCTTCAGAGTGACACAGATGTGATCTCAAAAATGTTTTGGTGGCAAGGAAAATTCACCAACACTGACAGTGATCATCTTGATCTTTTAAGTATGTTAATGAATTCAACAGTATATAGGTAAATACAGTGAATAGTGGCCTTTTCAACAAAGAGAAACAAACTACTATTTTGTTCCGTATGTGACACAGATACAGCTTTCAAAGACATTGTGTGAGTTCAAATTGTTTTATCATGGCACCTGTTTATAGTTCGAATGTCCTAACTGGATATGGTAATATACTATATGTCCCGTACCTATTTGAAATTAAAAGAAGGTATTTGAATTTAACTGATTGTTTTATTATTTTGACATACACTATAGAGAGGCATATCTATTAAATAACAATGAAATTCTGAAACTTCATTACACTGTAATTATCATAATCATGTGTTTTATGTTGCTTCAAACAGTAGCTTGGTCGATCATGTAAAATACCGTATTTATTCTAATAAATGCCCGGGGGGCGTGAAAATTTTTCACGGGGGGGCGTTTAATGGAGATCAAAATTTCAGAGTCGTTTATTAGGGTGGGGGCGTTTATTAGAATAAATACGGTACACATTTGCTGTTCAAAATACACATTGAGACAATTGAAAATACACACTTGCTTCAGAGTGTATACTCAGGTCTGTTACAATCTGTAAATGAAATCCATAATAAATTATAATTAAGGTAATTTACACTGTGATAGTTGGTGGTGGAAGGGAAGGGGCTGTGAACCTCCTGGGGCCTGAGGGACGGGGCCCAATAAGGGAGTCAGCTTTCGAATTGGAATTTGGCCCCATCTCCAATGTTTGTTCAAACAAAATATTTAATCAATTGGCTTGTGATTTTCTGTATGATCTTTTGTGGTGCGGCGTCCTTCGTCTGTCAACATTTGCTTTTAATCGCTACTATAGTCATAAAGTTATTGATGGATTTAAACCCAATTTGGTCGGAGGAAGCATCCGTTGAAGGAAGTGGAACAGATTTTGCATACATGGTGACACTGATCCTCCTGCAGGGGCCAGAGGGGTGGGCCCAATAAGGGAAATAGAGGAAATTCCTTTAAATCACTACTAGTTTTAAAGCTATGAATGGATTTGAATGAAATATGATGAGAAATCATCCTTGGGGTATTTTGCATAAATGGTGACTCTGACCCCCAAAGGGCCAAAGGGCAGGCTCAGTAGAGGAAATACAGGTCAAAAAGTACCACATGGATTTGACCAAAATTTGGTCAAAACAATCCTTAGGGAAAGAGGAACAGATTTTGCATAAATGGTGGCTATGAACCTCCTATTGGGCCTGAGGGACAGGGCCCAATAACGGAAATAGAGTAAATTCCTTTAAATCACTACTAGTCATAAAGTTATTAATGGATTTTAACTCAATTTGGTCAGAAACATCTTAGGGGTAGGGGGAATAGATTTTGCATAAATGGTGACTCTGACCCCCGAAGGGGCCAAACGGGCAGGGCCCGATAGGGGAAATAGAGATAAGTCCTCTAAATCGCTACTTTTCATAAAGTTATGTATGGATTTGAACCAAATTTGGTTGGAACATCCTTGGGGGAAGCGGAACAGATTTTGCATACATTGTGGTTGTGACCCCCTTTGGGCCAGAGGGGCATGGCCCAATAGGAAAATAGGGGTAATTTAATCCCTTTAAATTGCTACTGGTAAAAGTTTTCGAAAGATTTTAACCTAACTTGGTCAGAAACATCTTTGGAAAAAGGGAAACAAATCTTGAATGGTGATTTTGACCACACTGGCCCTAGGGGGATAGGGCCCTGAAGGAGAAATAGAGGCAAGTCCTTTAAATCGCTACTTCAGTCATAAAGTACTGAATGGATTTTAGCCAAATTTGGTCAGAAACATCTTTGGGGAAGGAAAACAGATTTTTTCAGAAGTAGTAACTCTGACCAACCCAAAAGTATGCCCTGAGGTCTGATATTCCCCACCCCTACATACTTAGTTTCTTTGATATATCTTAGAAACCATGCAATGAGATCCTGTTACCATATAACCATATATAGCATTGTTGGGCATAAAGAGATCAACAAAATCAAGTTGTAGATATAGGCCCTGGGGTCTTCCCAACCCAGAGGGACTTAAATACCCCACCCCATAACCATATATTATAGCATTGTTTGACATCATGAGATATATATATATAAACACAATCCTGATGTAAAAATGGGCCCTGGGGTCTTTCCATACCCCTAAGGATTTACCAGTAATGTCTTTAATGCTGTTATTTTTTGAAACTGATCACCATCCAATAACCATGTATAGCATCGCTAGACGTTAAGGGATAAACACAATCCTGATGTAAAATTCGGCCCCTAAGGTCCCACCCAAAGGGACTTAGTTTCTTTAAACACAATCATGTTGTAAAAACAGTCCCTGGGACATTTCTTATTCTCCTTCATAAAAAGTACCCCCTTACGAAGAACAGATTTTGCATAAATGTTGACTCTGACCCCTCTGGGTCTGGGGCCAGAGGGTCGGGCCTAAGATGGGAAATTGAGGTAAATCCTCTAAATCCCTATAGCCCTGAATGACTGAATGAATTTTTATGAAATTCAATCTGAAGCATTTTTTTGGCAAATGAGACCTATGTTGTATAAATGGAATGAGGGGGTCTAACAGAGGAAATGTTGCAAAAAAACCCCAAGAAAACTCTTTAATTCCTTCTTCTTAAAGAATGACTGGATTTCGTTTATATTTGGTTTAAACCATAGTTGGAAGATTTGTAAAAAAAAAAAAAGGTAGAAAAATAGTTGTCATGAAAAATATTTTTGCCATGATTACTGAAATATCCAGGTGAGAGATGCCGGCCCTCTGGGCCTCTTGTTCTTACCTGGATTCGTGTCGGCCTACTTCCCAATGGTTCTGTACAGTGACAGTTACACCTATATAAAACTGATGAAGAGGATGGGCGATTGTTTGTGATCTAACTGGGAGGCAGCAGACAGTCTGACAATCAATATACTCGATCAATGTCATCTATTCACCCACAAATCACATTTCCACCGATGCTGAGTCTGCTGTTTGTACACATACTCTAATGAAGTTTTCGTACCTGAGTTTCCCCTCTTCATATTCCCAGGAAAACTACCATAATTATATCTGTTTCACCATTTTTTTCCCATTCATGGAATAGTGAAACATGGCTATAGCATTGCTTGTATAATGTTTGTGTGGTATTTTTGTCTCTGTGTAGTCTTGTTTTAGAAACACTTGGAAATGTACGATATAACCATCTTAGTTCGTTCGTCATTATTGACATATTCATGGAATACCTACATGTAACAGGACATGACTGTAGGTCTATATATATATATCGGCATGTTCTGGCCAGAGTATATTGTGTACTCTGTGTGTATAGATATCATTGAAGCCTACCTCAGAGACTTTTGCGACTAAAACACTTTCATGCAGCATTGATTTGGTAATTGTATTAATACTAATTATTGTGAGTAGATGGAAAGTTTCCTATGGGCAAATGCTACCACACATGCGAGGTTTTGTGACAATATAGCTATAGATTCAAGCATCTCAGAATTGTTACTACACGTACACTGCAGTCGTTCGCCATTCATTGATTACCTCATAGCCAACTCAGAATATTGAATTTTTCCTAGATATGGGAAAGCCATGCTTTTATAGTGGTAGGGGGTGTATATCTGTGTGTGATTCCTGTTTCTACTTTGGAATGTCCTTAAGAGCAGAGCATTTAGGAAGGAGCAACCCTATGACATGCAGCCTCAGTGGTAATCAAATGTTGGTTATTTTTGGAGGGATCATCGGTCCCATACCTACCATACGGAATACAGATTGTATTTGTAATGCTGCAGATTTTCAAACACAGCACAACAGACATGTTGCTATGATATTGAGTCAAGTCAGTTCAGCTAGGATATTTTTATTCCATGATTTCTGAATAATTTGAAATTGTTCTATGAACTGTATTGATCAACATTATAAAAACTAAACCTCGCAACGGGAAAGGTTCATGGGATATAAAATGTGCTATACAAATACCTGTTATGAGGGGATCTGACATTTTGTAAATGTCAGAAAATGTCTGATTAAAATCTTTTGATAACATCAGTCTGTCAGCTTATCTCCTCCAGTGGAAAATGCTATGATTCATATCAAATGGATAGTTTTTTGTGTGAAGTCTATTTTGGCAAGAGAAGTAAAAGTTTCAAGATGTTGGATTTTTTTTTTCTTATTTCGTTACAGTAGCATTGAGTGGTGGGATTCTGTGAGAGGATATGACTAACCCAACATATGTTGGAGATGTTTCTCGTAAAATACAGGAGGTGTCGTCTCACCGATTCCTTCCGCAATGTATCTACTTGTATTGAGGAAATATTCACTGTTTGAGATTCTGATGATATAACGTGATGGGAAGATATCCCCTTGAACATTTTACCCCTCACACAGTTTATGTGGGTGCCAATTCCTTCCAGATATGAGATGTTTATAAAAAAGGGGATTACTTCAAGTGAAAATTCCAACATTATCTGGAAATCTTACCTTAGAGGTTTTTTTTAAAGATTGTTTTTACCAAATATTTTCTCAGCTGCAGTGGGACTGATATGTCTTCTAAAAGTGCAGTATGTGTTAAATCTACGGATTTATTTATGAGAATAAACAATTTTTTAGTTGGGTCAGGTTTTATAGAGACTCCACAGGAGCTTCTTTCAGGACAAGGAAATGGGAGAATTTTAAATTAGATTTTACATCTTCTGATGGTTCTTGCATCTCTTGTCTTGTGAAATGTGAAAAGTGACAACATTCTGTGCACACCAGAATGATTTTCAGATATTAAAAGGCTGAAGCGCTACATTAATGAATCGATTGAGCAATCAAACAGGAAATGCATGGAGAGTTAATAGTAATATAAATCTGCATTAATATGCTTTTTGAATATTGAATATTTTAGGAGACTTGCGCCTAACTCTGATGACAGTGTTAATGATTTGGAGTTTGAGATATCCTTTTAATTAAACATTCACAGTTAATACAGCCTTGACATATTCAAAGCAATTTGAATCAGTTCCGAATCATCAAGATGTTGGCAATTTATCTTGGAATGTTTTGTTTATTTTGCTGAAATTAAATTTCCAATAGCTTTTAAATTTGATCTGAAGCCTCAATCTATATTTGTTTTAAATTGAAGAAAGCTGTTTTTTCCAGTATTATGTAGGATTGCTTTGACAAATCACTTGTGTAAATAGCAGGTACTTGTCATGCAGTTGAAAAGATTGTGCGGTATTACATTCTGCTCCAGAGGAAAATGAGAAATTTTGATCGTACATCATCCTGTATTTATGTGTCATTAGCTCAACAAAAACCAGGCTGGAAATTTGAGATCCATGGCTTATAGGCAGTGATATTTTGAAATATTAGCAAGTCAATGACAATCATGACTAATATCCTGATATGTCACTGCCCCTAAATCAGAAACATCCAGGGAACTTATCTAAGTGCCATATTGTCCAAAAATGGAAACATCCTTGGCCTTATCTAGATTTAACTGTAAATCTGACACATCCAGTGGACTTATCCAGATCCCTAACAGAAAAATATACTGGACTGTCCCTAATCTGGAACATCCAGGGAACTTATTGGGTACTGCCCTCAACAGGAAACATCCAGGGAAGTTATAGGGTACTGTCCTCAATAGGAAACATCCAGGAGACTTATTGGGTATAGTTCTCAACAGGAAACATCCAGGGAACTTATTGGGTACTGTCCTCAATAGGAAACATCCAGGGAACTTATTGGGTACTGTCCTCAATAGGAAACATCCAGGGAACTTATTGGGTACTGTCCTCAACAGGAAACATCCAGGGAACTTATTGGGTACTGTCCTCAACAGGAAACATCCAGGGAACTTATAGGGTACTGTCCTCAATAGGAAACATCCAGGAAAGTTATAGGGTACTGTCCTCAACAGGAAACATCCAGGAAAGTTATAGGGTACTGTCCTCAATAGGAAACATCCAGGGAACTTATTGGGTACTGTCCTCAACAGGAAACATCCAGGGAACTTATTGGGTACTGTCCTCAATAGGAAACATCCAGGGAACTTGTTGGGTACTGTCCTCAACAGGAAACATCCAGGGAAGTTATAGGGTACTGTCCTCAATAGGAAACATCCCAGGAACTTAATGGGTACTGTCCTCAATAGGAAACATCCAGGGAAGTTATAGGGTACTGTCCTCAATAGGAAACATCCAGGGAAGTTATAGGGTACTGTCCTCAATAGGAAACATCCAGGAAAGTTATAGGGTACTGTCCTCAATAGGAAACATCCCGGGAACTTATTGGGTACTGTCCTCAATAGGAAACATCCAGGGAAGTTATAGGGTACTGTCCTCAATAGGAAACATCCAGGAAAGTTATAGGGTACTGTCCTCAACAGGAAACATCCAGGGAACTTATTGGGTACTGTCCTCAATAGGAAACATCCAGGGAACTTATTGGGTACTGTCCTCAATAGGAAACATCCAGGAAAGTTATAGGGTACTGTCCTCAATAGGAAACATCCAGGGAACCTTGTTGGGTACTGTCCTCAACAGGAAACATCCAGGGAAGTTATAGGGTACTGTCCTCAATAGGAAACATCCCGGGAACTTATTGGGTACTGTCCTCAATAGGAAACATCCAGGGAAGTTATAGGGTACTGTCCTCAACAGGAAACATCCAGGGAAGTTATTGGGTACTGTCCTCAATAGGAAACATCCAGGGAACTTATTGGGTACTGTCCTCAACAGGAAACATTCATGGAACTTATTGGATACTGTCCTCAACAGGAAACATTCAGGGAACTTATTGGGTACTGTCCTCAATAGGAAACATCCCGGGAACTTATTGGGTACTGTCCTCAATAGGAAACATCCAGGGAACTTATTGAGTACTGTCCTCAACAGGAAACATCTAGGAAAGTTAAAGGTACTGTCCTCAACAGGAAACATCCAGGGAACTTGTTGGGTACTGTCCTCAATAGGAAACATCCAGGGAAGTTATAGGGTACTGTCCTCAATAGGAAACATCCAGGGAACTTATTGGGTACTGTCCTCAATAGGAAACATCCAGGGAACTTATTGGGTACTGTCCTCAACAGGAAACATCCAGGGAACTTATTGGGTACTGTCCTCAACAGGAAACATCCAGAGAACTTGTTGGGTACTGTCCTCAATAGGAAACATCCAGGAAACTTATTGGGTACTGTCCTCAACAGGAAACATCCAGGGAACTTATTGGGTACTGTCCGCAATAGGAAACATCCAGGGAACTTATTGAGTACTGTCCTCAACAGGAAACATCCAGGGAACTTATAGGGTACTGTGCTCAATAGGAAACATCCAGGGAACTTATTGGGTACTGTCCTCAATAGGAAACATCCAGGAAAGTTATAGGGTACTGTCCTCAACAGGAAACATCCAGGAAAGTTATAGGGTACTGTCCTCAATAGGAAACATCCAGGGAACTTATTGGGTACTGTCCTCAATAGGAAACATCCAAGGAACTTATTGAGTACTGTCCTCAACAGGAAACATCCAGGAAAGTTAAGGGTACTGTCCTCAACAGGAAACATCCAGGGAACTTATTGGGTACTGTCCTCAACAGGAAACATCCAGGGAACTTATTGGGTACTGTCCTCAATAGGAAACATCCAGGGAACTTATTGAGTACTGTCCTCAACAGGAAACATCCAGGGAACTTATAGGGTACTGTCCTCAATAGGAAACATCCAGGGAACTTATTGGGTACTGTCCTCAATAGGAAACATCCAGGAAAGTTATAGGGTACTGTCCTCAATAGGAAACATCCAGGGAACTTATTGGGTACTGTCCTCAATAGGAAACATCCAGGGAACTTATTGAGTACTGTCCTCAACAGGAAACATCCAGGGAACTTATAGGGTACTGTGCTCAATAGGAAACATCCAGGGAACTTATTGGGTACTGTCCTCAATAGGAAACATCCAGGAAAGTTATAGGGTACTGTCCTCAACAGGAAACATCCAGGAAAGTTATAGGGTACTGTCCTCAATAGGAAACATCCAGGGAACTTATTGGGTACTGTCCTCAATAGGAAACATCCAAGGAACTTATTGAGTACTGTCCTCAACAGGAAACATCCAGGAAAGTTAAGGGTACTGTCCTCAACAGGAAACATCCAGGGAACTTATTGGGTACTGTCCTCAACAGGAAACATCCAGGGAACTTATTGGGTACTGTCCTCAATAGGAAACATCCAGGGAACTTATTGAGTACTGTCCTCAACAGGAAACATCCAGGGAACTTATAGGGTACTGTCCTCAACAGGAAACATCCAGGGAACTTATTGGGTACTGTCCTCAATAGGAAACATCCAGGAAAGTTATAGGGTACTGTCCTCAATAGGAAACATCCAGGGAACTTATTGGGTACTGTCCTCAATAGGAAACATCCAGGGAACTTATTGAGTACTGTCCTCAACAGGAAACATCCAGGGAACTTATAGGGTACTGTCCTCAATAGGAAACATCCAGGGAACTTATTGGGTACTGTCCTCAACAGGAAACATCCAGAGTTCTTATCGGGTATAGTGTCCCGAATCCGAAACATCCTAGAACTTATCGGGTACGGTTTTTAATACTAAACATCCAAGAAATGTTAGCTGGTACTGTCCCTATAATTGAAAAAAATCCTGGTACCATGTTGTCCTGGCAAATAGCTTGGAGATAATTTTATTAGTACTGACCCTGTCAATCCACCACATGGGACTCCCTGTATTAGTACTGACCCTGTCAATCCACCACATAGGACTCCCTGTATTAGTACTGACCCTGTCAATCCACCACATGGGACTCCCTGTATTAGTACTGACCCTGTCAATCCACCACTTAGGACTCCCTGTATTAGTACTGACCCTGTCAATCCACCACACAGGACTCCCTGTATTAGTACTGACCTTGTCAATCCACCACACAGGACTCCCTGTATTAGTACTGACCTTGTCAATCCACCACATGGGACTCCCTGTATTAGTACTGACCCTGTCAATCCACCACATAGGACTCCCTGTATTAGTACTGACCCTGTCAATCCACCACATAGGACTCCCTGTATTAGTACTGACCCTGTCAATCCACCACATAGGACTCCCTGTATTAGTACTGACCTTGTCAATCCACCACATGGGACTCCCTGTATTAGTACTGACCCTGTCAATCCACCACATAGGACTCCCTGTATTAGTACTGACCCTGTCAATCCACCACATAGGACTCCCTGTATTAGTACTGACCCTGTCAATCCACCACATGGGACTCCCTGTATTAGTACTGACCCTGTCAATCCACCACATGGGACTCCCTGTATTTAAGTACTGACCCTGTCAATCCACCACATAGGACTCCCTGTATTAGTACTGACCTTGTCAATCCACCACATAGGACTCCCTGTATTAGTACTGACCCTGTCAATCCACCACATAGGACTCCCTGTATTAGTACTGACCCTGTCAATCCACCACATAGGACTCCCTGTATTTAAGTACTGACCCTGTCAATCCACCACATAGGACTCCCTGTATTAGTACTGACCCTGTCAATCCACCACATGGGACTCCCTGTATTAGTACTGACCCTGTCAATCCACCACATAGGACTCCCTGTATTAGTACTGACCCTGTCAAACCACCACATAGGACTCCCTGTATTAGTACTGACCCTGTCAATCCACCACATGGGACTCCCTGTATTAGTACTGACCCTGTCAATCCACCACATGGGACTCTCTGTATTAGTGCTGACCCTGTCAATCCACCACATGGGACTCCCTGTATTAGTACTGACCCTGTCAATCCACCACATAGGACTCCCTGTATTAGTACTGACCCTGTCAATCCACCACATGGGACTCCCTGTATTAGTACTGACCCTGTCAATCCACCACATAGGACTCCCTGTATTAGTACTGACCCTGTCAGTCCACCACATAGGACTCCCTGTATTAGTACTGACCCTGTCAATCTACCACATGGGACTCCCTGTATTAGTACTGACCCTGTCAATCCACCACATGGGACTCCCTGTATTAGTACTGACCCTGTCAATCCACCACATAGGACTCCCTGTATTAGTACTGACCCTGTCAATCCACCACATGGGACTCCCTGTATTAGTACTGACCCTGTCAATCCACGACATAGGACTCCCTGTATTAGTACTGACCCTGTCAATCCACCACATGGGACTCCCTGTATTAGTACTGACCCTGTCAATCCACCAGGAAACATAGGACTCCCTGTATTAGTACTGACCCTGTCAATCCACCACATAGGACTCCCTGTATTAGTACTGACCCTGTCAATCCACCAGGAAACATAGGACTCCCTGTATTAGTACTGACCCTGTCAATCCACCACATAGGACTCCCTGTATTAGTACTGACCCTGTCAATCCACCACATGGGACTCCCTGTATTAGTACTGACCCTGTCAATCCACCAGGAAACATAGGACTCCCTGTATTAGTACTGACCCTGTCAATCCACCACATAGGACTCCCTGTATTAGTACTGACCCTGTCAATCCACCAGGAAACATAGGACTCCCTGTATTAGTACTGACCCTGTCAATCCACCACATGGGACTCCCTGTATTAGTACTGACCCTGTCAATCCACCACATGGGACTCCCTGTATTAGTACTGACCCTGTCAATCCACCACATGGGACTCCCTGTATTAGTACTGACCCTGTCAATCCACCACATAGGACTCCCTGTATTAGTACTGACCCTGTCAATCCACCACATGGGACTCCCTGTATTAGTACTGACCCTGTCAATCCACCACATAGGACTCCCTGTATTAGTACTGACCCTGTCAATCCACCACATGGGACTCCCTGTATTAGTACTGACCCTGTCAATCCACCACATGGGACTCCCTGTATTAGTACTGACCCTGTCAATCCACCAGGAAACATAGGACTCCCTGTATTAGTACTGACCCTGTCAATCCACCACATGGGACTCCCTGTATTAGTACTGACCCTGTCAATCCACCACATGGGACTCCCTGTATTAGTACTGACCCTGTCAATCCACCACATAGGACCCCCTGTATTAGTACTGACCCTGTCAATCCACCACATAGGACTCCCTGTATTAGTACTGACCCTGTCAATCCACCACATGGGACTCCCTGTATTAGTACTGACCCTGTCAATCCACCACATAGGACTCCCTGTATTAGTACTGACCCTGTCAATCCACCACATGGGACTCCCTGTATTAGTACTGACCCTGTCAATCCACCACATGGGACTCCCTGTATTACTACTGACCTTGTCAATCCACCACATAGGACTCCCTGTATTAGTACTGACCCTGTCAATCCACCACATGGGACTCCCTGTATTAGTACTGACCCTGTCAATCCACCACATAGGACTCCCTGTATTAGTACTGACCCTGTCAATCCACCACATGGGACTCCCTGTATTAGTACTGACCCTGTCAATCCACCAGGAAACATAGGACTCCCTGTATTAGTACTGACCCTGTCAATCCACCACATAGGACTCCCTGTATTAGTACTGACCCTGTCAATCCACCAGGAAACATAGGACTCCCTGTATTAGTACTGACCCTGTCAATCCACCACATGGGACTCCCTGTATTAGTACTGACCCTGTCAATCCACCACATGGGACTCCCTGTATTAGTACTGACCCTGTCAATCCACCACATGGGACTCCCTGTATTAGTACTGACCCTGTCAATCCACCACATAGGACTCCCTGTATTAGTACTGACCCTGTCAATCCACCACATGGGACTCCCTGTATTAGTACTGACCCTGTCAATCCACCACATAGGACTCCCTGTATTAGTACTGACCCTGTCAATCCACCACATGGGACTCCCTGTATTAGTACTGACCCTGTCAATCCACCACATGGGACTCCCTGTATTAGTACTGACCCTGTCAATCCACCAGGAGACATAGGACTCCCTGTATTAGTACTGACCCTGTCAATCCACCACATGGGACTCCCTGTATTAGTACTGACCCTGTCAATCCACCACATGGGACTCCCTGTATTAGTACTGACCCTGTCAATCCACCACATAGGACCCCCTGTATTAGTACTGACCCTGTCAATCCACCACATAGGACTCCCTGTATTAGTACTGACCCTGTCAATCCACCACATGGGACTCCCTGTATTAGTACTGACCCTGTCAATCCACCACATAGGACTCCCTGTATTAGTACTGACCCTGTCAATCCACCACATGGGACTCCCTGTATTAGTACTGACCCTGTCAATCCACCACATGGGACTCCCTGTATTACTACTGACCTTGTCAATCCACCACATAGGACTCCCTGTATTAGTACTGACCCTGTCAATCCACCACATGGGACTCCCTGTATTAGTACTGACCCTGTCAATCCACCAGGAGACATAGGACTCCCTGTATTAGTACTGACCCTGTCAATCCACCACATGGGACTCCCTGTATTAGTACTGACCCTGTCAATCCACGAGGGGACATAGGACTCCCTGTATTAGTACTGACCCTGTCAATCCACCACATGGGACTCCCTGTATTAGTACTGACCCTGTCAATCCACCACATGGGACTCCCTGTATTAGTACTGACCCTGTCAATCCACCACATAGGACTCCCTGTATTAGTACTGACCCTGTCAATCCACCAGGAGACATAGCTCCCTGTATTAGTACTGACCCTGGCAATCCACCACATAGGACCCCCTGTATTAGTACTGACCCTGTCAATCCACCACATAGGACTCCCTGTATTAGTACTGACCCTGTCAATCCACCACATAGGACTCCCTGTATTAGTACTGACCCTGTCAATCCACCACATAGGACTCCCTGTATTAGTACTGACCCTGTCAATCCACCACATGGGACTCCCTGTATTAGTACTGACCCTGTCAATCCACCACATAGGACTCCCTGTATTAGTACTGACCCTGTCAATCCACCAGGAAACATAGGACTCCCTGTATTAGTACTGACCCTGTCAATCCACCAGGGGACATAGGACTCCCTGTATTAGTACTGACCCTGTCAATCCACCACATGGGACTCCCTGTATTAGTATTGACCCTGTCAATCCACCACATAGGACTCCCTGTATTAGTACTGACCCTGTCAATCCACCACATAGGACTTCCTGTATTAGTACTGACCCTGTCAATCCACCACATGGGACTCCCTGTATTAGTACTGACCCTGTCAATCCACCACATAGGACTCCCTGTATTTAAGTACTGACCCTGTCAATCCACCACATAGGACTCCCTGTATTAGTACTGACCCTGTCAATCCACCACATAGGACTCCCTGTATTAGTACTGACCCTGTCAATCCACCACATAGGACTCCCTGTATTAGTACTGACCCTGTCAATCCACCACATAGGACTCCCTGTATTAGTACTGACCCTGTCAATCCACCACGTAGGACTCCCTGTATTAGTACTGACCTTGTCAATCCACCACATAGGACTCCCTGTATTAGTACTGACCCTGTCAATCCACCAGGGGACATAGGACTCCCTGTATTAGTACTGACCCTGTCAATCCACCACATGGGACTCCCTGTATTAGTACTGACCCTGTCAATCCACCACATAGGACTCCCTGTATTAGTACTGACCCTGTCAATCCACCACATGGGACTCCCTGTATTAGTACTGACCCTGTCAATCCACCACATAGGACTCCCTGTATTAGTACTGACCCTGTCAATCCACCACATGGGACTCCCTGTATTAGTACTGACCCTGTCAGTCCACCACATGGGACTCCCTGTATTAGTACTGACCCTGTCAATCCACCACATAGGACTCCCTGTATTAGTACTGACCCTGTCAATCCACCACATAGGACTCCCTGTATTAGTACTGACCCTGTCAATCCACCAGGGGACATATGACTCCCTGTATTAGTACTGACCCTGTCAATCCACCACATAGGACTCCCTGTATTAGTACTGACCCTGTCAATCCACCACATGGGACTCCCTGTATTAGTACTGACCCTGTCAATCCACCACATAGGACTCCCTGTATTAGTACTGACCCTGTCAATCCACCACATGGGACTCCCTGTATTAGTACTGACCCTGTCAATCCACCACATGGGACTCCCTGTATTAGTACTGACCCTGTCAATCCACCACATGGGACTCCCTGTATTAGTACTGACCCTGTCAATCCACCACATGGGACTCCCTGTATTAGTACTGACCCTGTCAATCCACTACATGGGACTCCCTGTATTAGTACTGACCCTGTCAATCCACCACATAGGACTCCCTGTATTAGTACTGACCCTGTCAATCCACCACATAGGACTCCCTGTATTAGTACTGACCCTGTCAATCCACCACATGGGACTCCCTGTGTTAGTACTGACCCTGTCAATCCACCACATAGGACTCCCTGTATTAGTACTGACCCTGTCAATCCACCACATAGGACTCCCTGTATTAGTACTGACCCTGTCAATCCACCACATGGGACTCCCTGTATTAGTACTGACCCTGTCAATCCACCACATAGGACTCCCTGTATTAGTACTGACCCTGTCAATCCACCACATATGACTCCCTGTATTAGTACTGACCCTGTCAATCCACCACATGGGACTCCCTGTATTAGTACTGACCCTGTCAATCCACCACATGGGACTCCCTGTATTAGTACTGACCCTGTCAATCCACCACATAGGACTCCCTGGTCCTATTGAAGGGACTATACTCTGAAGTAAACACAAGACTTCCATTAACGCTTCACAACGAGTGATTACTTATCCCCTTACTCATCCTACATACCCTCCCACAGACAGCTGCACATACACCTTGCTCCCAACAGTTACCATTAGCATCCCAGGTGGTGTGGGCCATACATACAGATGTTACTAAAGTACTGGAGAGACAGGATTCAATTCACAGCTATGATTATTATGTGTATTGTAAGATTTATTTGTGCTAAGCTTTAATAGAAACTTAAGTTTTTTCTGGTTATCATTCCAGTGGATATATCATGATATCTGGATGCTTTGTTCAATAAGAACTGGCCACTGGGTTTTCCACAGAAATTGACTCATTGGATTAATTTATCCTTCAATTTCTATGTGAACTTGAACTTTCTTCTGAATTAATGGAATTGCTCTGTAGAACCTGGCCATTGGATTAACAGATTTTTAATGCAATTTTTATATAAATTCACCATTAAATTCAACGGCAACAATAACATGGAAGCTTAACAGTGAAGTTCTCCACTGAAAAATCATTCTGTTTGGATTTGGCTTTGGATTAAACCATTGTAAGTGATCTGTATGGAAAGTGGAATTCTGGACTGAAGGATTATAGGAGCTATAACCGTGTTTACATTGGTGTGTGGTACAGAGATGAGACTGAGTAAACAGCGAGGATGATCATGTACACATGGGAGTCGTGTTGGGACTACTATGAATGGGTAAGTGTGCGTATAGCTACAGTAGGTGTGATGGTCAAGGTCAAAAATGCATTTTGCCTTTTTTAAGGGATAATTTTAGAATGATATTTTCGTGAAATTATAGATGTATACAATATCAAAAGGTTTTAGTTAGCTGTGTTTTTTCCAATAAGTCCATTAAATCCTGTAGTCTGAAGAAACTGATCATAACTAAGGTAATGATGCTTGATTGAGGGGTGTGGCCCTGTTGTGAATGTTTGTCAGATGATCGTTAAGACCTATGGGCCTCTTGTTTCTGTTGGGATTCCCCAGTCATAGGTGAATATATGAAACTACCTGCCTGACCACATGGGTTTTCTCTAGGTGCTCTTATTAACGTGAGGATGCCTTTGGCACCTGCAGTTAAAGTCGTAATTATACCCCCGCAACGAAGTTAGGGGGGGGTATACTGGAATCAGGTTGTCCGTCCGGCCATCCGTAGACACATTTTGTCCGAACAACTCCTCCTGAATCGATGTGCCGATTCCAATGAAACTTCACACACATATTAATAATTGTGTGTAGATGTGCATGCCACTGTCTTTTTCTCGAAATTATGGTTGCTATGGCAACTGGTCACTATAAACTGGTTTTCAGATAAGTCAACCATAACTTAAAGTTTGTCCGGACAACTCCTCCTAAACTGAAGGGCCGATTTAAATGAAACTTCACGCAAATATAGAGGACTATGTGTAAATGTGCATGCCACTTTCTTTTTCTCAAAATTATGGTTGCTATGGCAACTGGTTACTATAAACAGGTTTTCTGATAAGAACCATAACTTTAAGTTTGTCCGGACGACTCCTCCTAAACCGAAAGACCGATTTCAATGAAACTTCACACAAATATAGAGGACCATGTGTAGATGTGCATGCCACTTTCTTTTTTTCAAAATTATGGTTGTTATGGCAACTGGTAACTATAAACAGGTTTTCCGATAAGAACCATAATTTTAAGTTTGTCCGGACAACTCCTAAACTGAAGGGCTGATTTCAATGAAACTTCACACAAATATAGAGGACCATGTGTAGATGTGCTTGCCACTTTCTTTTTCTCAAAATTATGGCTGCTAAGTTGCTAATTCACCATTGAAGTGTGCATGGGTGTTAAATAATTATAATAATTAATATGAATGAAAGTGGGTGTCATTAGTATGTAATACCCATACCCCCGATATGTAAAATATTCTTGCAAAAATTAAATAAATATTTTTAAAAAAAATGAAGTTTATATATCAAGCTGTTTGTTGTAACAGATCATTTTAAGTGTTTTTGTTGTGTGATTCTGTACATGAAAGGTTTGTACCAGACATAAGGGTATCATCTCTATTTCTCTATAGTGGTATCATAACATTTAAAACATGCAGGTCATTGCAGCTGATTCAGCTGTACAACTGGTTGTGGCTGACCTTGAAAAAAAGATAAAAAGTGTATCTGATCTTCTACAAGTAAACTAATCAAAAGGTGGGCTCCTGAATAGCCAGGCTGTACTTAAGGTACCTACTGAAGTGTGGTATGTTATCTTCAACAAAGAAGAGTTCTGTTAATGGTTTTGTCTTGTCTTTTTTTAGGTCATCGAAAGTCATTGTGCTTCGTCCATCGTCTGGCGTAAACTCTTCATTCAAATGACTTCTTCTCCATAAGCAAAAGGCTCAGGGTACTGGTGTTGTGCCTGTAGCATGCTTGGATAAAGCCTTACCAAGTTTGTTCAATGGATGACTTGACCTACTTTCAAGGTCAAGGTGGTCAAATAGGATAAAATCTTTTAAACAACCTCTTTTCAATAACCAGAACGCACAGGGAATTGATACTAGGAGGGTAACATGCTGGTGTGAAGGGCTACCAAGTTTGTTCAAATGAATGACCTTGACATTCATTCAAGGTCACATATGTCAAATAGGGGAAAATTTTTAATTAACTCCTTCTCAATAAGTGAGATGCCCAGGGACTTGATATTAAGCCTGTATCATGCCGGGGCGAAGGGCTACCAAGTGTGTTCAAATAAATGACTCTGACCTTAATTCAAGGTTACATGGGTCAAATATCTATAATCTTCAAACAACATCTTCCCAATAACCAACAGGCCCGGGGACTTGATATTGGTCATGTAGGATGCTGGGATGAAGGACTACCAAGTTTGTTCAAATGAAATACCTTCATTCAAGGCCACATTGGTCAAATAGGCTAAAATCTTTTAAACAACTTCTCCTCAATTACCAAGATGCCCTGGGAGGGTACTGATATTGGGCCTGTAGCATGCTTTGATAAAGCAGGTACTATATTTATTCTTTTTATATTTCAAAAAACATAATTTAGTTGAATTTTAGAATAGTAGATGATGTATCGACAACTATTCATTTGATTCTGCAATAAGCTATGCTGTATTAACCTGTAGAAATTGACATGGTTTCTTTGTCTTCTCATTGATTCCATTTCGTTTGATCACATTTTGTTATTGATTAAATGTTGCCCAGCTTTGTTGTTGATGATACGATAAAAATGTAAAACAACTGATGGAATGTCTTGTACTGGAAGCTGAGCCAGTAGTAGTTTCTACAGAGGACTTGGTGACAGGCTGTCTGAGTAGGTTGATAGATCAATACTGGTAACCTATAGTATACAGACAGCATTAAAGAATTCAGTCACAATCCTATATCCAGTGCTCTAGATTACTTTTGACCAGGTGGGACTTTTACCTTTTTTATCCACTAGTATCTTGAGAAAGTGTACCTGTATCCTCATAACAACTTCTGCTTCTCACAATTTACAATACATTTGCTGTTTATATGTAATGGATTGCTTTTCAGGTTCAAAGGTCAAAGGTCAAGGTCAATGTTTCTATTAATAGAAAATTGGTTTCCATGCAATAACTCGAGTTACCTTTGGCCAATCAAACTCAAACTTCACACAGTGCTTCCTTACCAAAAGTGCTTGCTTAGGATTGCTTTTCAGGTTCAAAGGTCAAGGTCACTGTTATTATTTAATAGAAAATTGGTTTCCATGCAATAACTCAAGTTCCCTTCAGCCAATCAAACTCAAACTTAACACAGTGCTTCCTTACCACAAGTGCTTGCTTAAGATTGCTTTTTAGGTTGAAAGGTCAAAGGTCCTTGCTACTATAAAAAGAAAATAGGTTTGCTGGCGATAACTTGAGATCCCTTAATGGGTCAATCAAACTCAAACGTGATGTATTGCTTTCTTATAGGAAGTGCCTGCTTGGGATTGCTTTAAGTTTCTATGTTCAAAGGTCAAAGGTCAAGGTCACTGTTGCTATTAATAGAAACTTGGTTTCAATTTGATAACTCGAGTTCCCTTGGACCAATTAAACTCAACCTTTGTATAGTACACCTGTACTTCCTTATCAAAAGTGCTTGCTTGGGATTGCTATTCAGGTTCGAAAGTCACAGTCACTGTAAATAAATAGAAAGTCTGTCCAGTTCCCTTTGGGTCAATCAACCTAAAACTTCATATAGTGCTTTCTGGTTTCTGTATGAAAAAACACTTAAATTTTGCATGAAACTTGTTTTGATTTGCAAAGCAGATCAGTTTAATTTTTAAAATTCAAATCCTAGCTTGCTGTACAGGCGACACATCCACTTCCGTGGAATTCTTGTTTTGCTAAAATCCATGACCATATATTTACATTTGTCTGGCATTGTCACTTTATAGTCTGTTTGAGAGGTCTGGCATTGATGTACGTTTAAATGCCATCCATCACGCGCTACACTTATCAGCGTATTAATACAACACAAACAGGAACTACAATATCCAGGATAAACAACTAATTATTTTGTCTACATTATTTATTATAAAAATATGCCAATTGTGTATTACGTTGATCATAAAATGATTAACAAAATTGAGGGTTTTTTTGGTCAATACACGTACATGTATATATATGTAATGTTTCGTTCTTTCACTCGTAGTTTCTTGTAGTTTTGCCGATCAGTCACGATAGAGTTTCTTTCACTTAGTCATTTCAGTAACGATATAATGCACATATCATGTTTACAAAAGGAATAATGATAAAACAGAATTCAACCGAATAACAATTGATTAATGTTATATTTTCTCATCATCATGCTTATGGATTCCTTGAAATGACATAGAGGTCACGTGGTTCAGTACTGGAGTTTGACGTAGAGGTCACGTGGTTCAGTACTAGAGTTTGACGTAGAGGTCACGTGGTTCAGTACTAGAGTTTGACGTAGAGGTCACGTGGTTCAGGATAAGAGTTTGACGTAGAGGTCATGTGGTTCAGTACTAGAGTTTGACGTGGAGGTCACGTGGTTCAGTACTGGAGTTTGACGTAGAGGTCACGTGGTTCAGTACTGGAGTTTGACGTAGAGGTCACATGGTTCAGTACTGGAGTTTGACGTAGAGCTCACGTGGTTCAGTACTGGAGTTTGACGTAGAGGTCACGTGGTTCAGTACTAGAGTTTGACGTAGAGGTCACGTGGTTCAATACTAGAGTTTGACGTAGAGGTCACGTGGTTCAGTACTAGAGTTTCACTTGGTTTGGATTAGACGTTTATTTTCTACACTCTGTTTACTTGGAATTTATTGATTTCTTCTACACTGCTACAGACTTATCATATATCAGACATTTGTTTATCTGTCAGGTTGTGATTTAGTCATGTTATTGTTCGGAATTTAACTACGAACTTTGACATTTTCGGGTCACTGGGTCACGCACCTGAGATGTTTGAAGCTTATGTGGGGAATACCTTTGTTTCACTCATGTTTTTCACCAGACACCATTGTGTAAGTATTTGATGGATGCTTCAGCCAAGCCTTGGCTGAATTTTAAGCATGGAGCTGAAACAGGCATTCCATGCCACCAATTTGATTTCCTTCCAAGTTGAATGTGACAGTTGAATAGAAAATGTGTACTGACGGCTGGGATATGGAGATTCCCTACAAGCTTGACTTCGCATTTATTTTAAACCTGACTTTTGACTTGAGCACCCTTTTTACATCTTAAAATTAATTTCAGATTTATGGGTAAATTGGGTATATTGCAATTGGACAGTATGATATTTTTCTCCAAGTTCAAAGTTTAATGGTTTTTCTGATGAATAAATAAATGGCAGTTTTTATTCTCTTGATATTTTAAAAAATTGACACGAATGTTAAATTTTTTAAAACCCGAAAATTCATCAAATGTGTATAGAGATTTATCTATTTTCATGATGTTATGTGTTAAGTGTATACCTTTTTTAAATGCATTATTGAAAATTGTTTTTTTTTTATCTATTTTGATTTCACTGTTATACCATATTGGATTTTCAAAAATGTTTGTATTGTATATATTGCTCACATTAAGAGTCTTACACCAGGCATCTAAAACATCTTTCCAAAATATGTTTTTACAATTTTTTGATTCCTTCTTTAAATATTCAATTCTGAAATTTGCTGATTTCTGTTTATCTAATAGTGATTCTGGAACAATATCCCAATTCCCTACAGAGTGCTTACACCAATATATCTGTAGGTGAAATAACTGTTATCACAACTTTACTAATATCTCAATTTAGTCATCTATTTATTTCACTTTCAAATCCTAATGAATAATATATAAAGGAAATTAACTATCTGATTTATGATTTTCTGTGGAATGGTAAACCTGATCTGGTAAAAAGGGACATAATTATAAAAAAAACTACAAAGTATCATTCTTAACCGCTCTTAAAGCAACTTGGAGCAGACGTATATAATTATATAATTTTTAATTATTTCTGGGAATTATTAATCATAACTCACTAATTAAGTTGTCTAAATAAAAGTATTTACTTAGATATGTTATTAAAGTATATTGTAAGATAGATGTCAGTTAATGTGAATTATCACAAATATATCATTTCTAGCATGCTTTCTCTCAGTAAACTTAAAAAATACCTAAAATATCACCATAAATATCTAGAGTACAAGAGTACAATATTATTTCTGGATGAAGTTTCAAATGTTTCTTTTGATTTAAAACAATACAAAAAAAATTAAAATGGCTGTACTAGCAGTTATTCCAGGGACATACAGTGCTTGGTATGTGGGGACTGATACTTAATTTCTTAGTTTTAACAGTATTAAAAGAAAGTTAGTATTTGGGGACATGTTTTTGTCTTTCAAAATGTAAATTGGGAAAGTTTCTGCCAAAATACTGTTAATTAACACCAGGTATGCTGATGGTATATGGTGATTGAAATGACATGATTACCTAGCGGCAGCCAGGCCTTCGGTATATATGGTCTTTATTATGAATTTATTTCCTTATGTTAATTATTATAAGTAATCTGTCACGTTAGATACTCGGTTGATAACATTACCAGTGTTGTTTTTACTTTTTCTGTCCGAGATATTCCCTTGTCTGTTTACTGTCTTTACTGTCAAATAGAGGTCTTTTATGCGCTTGACATCAAAGGCAGTATACGAAGCCATAATATGCAAGCGTTTAATTAACCATGATCAACCTGCTAAGAAACCATCACCACGTGTCCTCAGCTATATTGTTTTTAATTGGTTGTTTATTTATCGGGGTAGTGTCACCCTTGCAGTCAGTGAAGTGTCAGAATTTTGTTACGGTCGCTGTGAGCAGGTCAGTAACTGACCAATGCCCCACACATATGCCTTTCACCAGCCAGCAAACCTTAACTGCCATAGGCTTACGTGAAACTAACAAGATGGAGCTCCATACGGGGTTATTAATTAGACATGTTCTCCCAAATTGGGAGAATATCCTATTTTTTATCAATACGATCGGGAGACGCGACAGCGAGCCTGAAATCGGGATATTCCCGACAAAATCGGGAAAGTTGGCAAGTATGCAAGGTCTTTGCATTCTAGTATAGGGGCCGCGGTGGCCGAGTGGTTAAGGTGTCCCGACACTTTATCACTAGCCCTCCACCTCTGGGTTGCGAGTTCGAAACCTACGTGGGGCAGTTGCACGGTACTGACTGTAGGCCGGTGGTTTTTCTCCAGGTACTCCGGCTTTCCTCCACCTCCAAAACCTGGCACGTCCTTAAATGACTCTGGCTGTTAATAGGACGTTAAACAAAAACAAACCAAACAAACCAAAAGCATTCTAGTACTTCCAGTACTTCGATTAATCATCGAACTGTGGTTTTGTGACCGTCAAGTTGTACAGGGCTTTTGATTACCTGTCAGATCAATTGGTAGGAAGGTGTTGTTATATGGAGTTACATTCAAACTTGTGACTTTTTTAGGTCATTGACCAAGATGCTGTTATCTTCACAGAGTCATCCACCATAGATGGCATCTGTACCCTGAGAAGAACAAAAAACATCATTTTGTTCAACTGCTTCTTAGTGGGATCTCTGTTACACTCGGGGACAAGGCCATGCACATTGTAAGGGAGATAACTCATTCAGAACTGACAATCACAATCCTTCCCGTTGTGGATATGAATGTTTAATAGAAGGTTGTTAATTAGATAAGTAAGACTTACATAAGAAAGCTTCTGATTGGACGAAACTAACTCCACCACCATTATTGCCCCTTTAAGTAGATAGTTAACCCCTGGAGATATTAATTATACTTAATGCAGAAATGTTTCTCATTTGCCTCCTTATAAATTCTCCACTTCATGTTCTGGTTGACAGAGACAGCATCTGATATCTATTAAGCTGCCTCTTCCTTCCCAAATCCAAACTTTCCCAGGAGAAATAAGAGTGTCTCTCACTTGATTCATAAATTGTTCCACGTAATGTTTGCCTTCTCCCTTAGCTCATTGCTCAAGATCAATAAGAAGCTGGCTCTCATGCATATACAAGTGACATTAGGAACAAGGTTTGATTTACATGAATGTTTGTTTAGTACTGTTTAGTAATGTGGTAGGGCCGTCTGTAGTGGGGCCGTCAGTTTGGTAGGGTCGTCTGTAGTGGGGTCATCTGTAGTGGGGCTGTCTGTAGTGGGGCCGTCTGTAGTGGGGCCGTCTGTAGTGGGGCCGTCAGTTTGTTAGGGCCATCTGAAGTGGGGCCGTCAGTTTGGTAGGGCCATCAGTGTTGTAGGGTCATCAGTGTCATAGGGCCATCTGTGGTAGGAGCACAAAATTGGAAGGGCAATAAGATTGGTAGGGTGGTCTGTAATAGGGCCAACAGTATGGGCACATCTTTGTTAAGGGCCACAAGTCTGGTAGGGTAACTGTATAGTTAGGGTAACTGTGTAGTTATGGTAACTGTGTAGTTAGGGTAACTGTATAGTTAGGGTAACTGTGTAGTTAGGGTAACTGTATAGTTAGGGTAACTGTGTAGTTATGGTAACTGTGTAGTTAGGGTAACTGTATATTTAGGGTAACTGTATAGGTAACTGTATATTTAGGGTAACTGTATATTTAGGGTAACTGTGTAGTTAGGGTAACTGTGTAGTTAGGGTAACTGTGTAGTTAGGGTAACTGTATATTTAGGGTAACTGTATAGTTAGGGTAACAGTGTAGTTAGGGTAATTGTGTAGTTAGGTAACTGTATATTTAGGGTAACTGTGTAGTTAGGGTAACTGTGTAGTTAGGGTAACTGTATATTTAGGGTAACTGTGTAGTTAGGTTAACTGTGTAGTTAGGGTAACTGTATATTTAGGGTAACTGTGTAGTTAGGGTAACTGTGTAGTTAGGGTAACTGTATATTTAGGGTAACTGTGTAGTTAGGGTAACTGTATAGTTAGGGTAACTGTGTAGTTAGGGTAACTGTATAGTTAGGGTAACTGTGTAGTTAGGGTAACTGTGTAGTTAGGGTAACTGTATATTTAGGGTAACTGTATAGTTAGGGTAACAGTTGTGTAGTTAGGTTAACTGTATATTTAGGGTAACTGTATATTTAGGGTAACTGTATAGTTAGGGTAACTGTATATTTAGGGTAACTGTATAGTTAGGGTAACTGTGTAGTTAGGGTAACTGTGTAGTTATGGTAACTGTGTAGTTAGGGTAACTATATTTAGGGTAACTGTGTAGTTAGGGTAACTGTGTAGTTATGGTAACTGTGTAGTTAGGGTAACTGTATATTTAGGGTAACTGTATAGTTAGGTTAACTGTGTAGTTAGGGTAACTGTATATTTAGGGTAACTGTGTAGTTAGGGTAACTGTATATTTAGGGTAACTGTGTAGTTAGGTTAACTGTGTAGTTAGGGTAACTGTATATTTAGGGTAACTGTGTAGTTAGGGTAACTGTGTAGTTAGGGTAACTGTATATTTAGGGTAACTGTGTAGTTAGGGTAACTGTATAGTTAGGGTAACTGTGTAGTTAGGGTAACTGTATAGTTAGGGTAACTGTGTAGTTAGGTTAACTGTGTAGTTAGGTTAACTGTATATTTAGGGTAACTGTTTTGATAGTTAGGGTAACTGTATAGTTAGGGTAACTGTGTAGTTATGGTAACTGTGTAGTTAGGTTAACTGTGTAGGTAGGGTAACTGTATAGTTAGGGTAACTGTATATTTAGGGTAACTGTTTTGATAGTTAGGGTAACTGTGTAGTTATGGTAACTGTATATTTAGGGTAACTGTATATTTAGGGTAACTGTGTATTTAGGGTAACTGTATAGTTAGGTTAACTGTGTAGTTAGGGTAACTGTGTAGTTATGGTAACTGTGTAGTTAGGGTAACTGTATATTTAGGGTAACTGTATAGTTAGGGTAACAGTGTAGTTAGGGTAACTGTATATTTAGGGTAACTGTGTTGATAGTTAGGTTAACTGTGTAGTTAGGGTAACTGTGTAGTTAGGTTAACTGTATAGTTAGGGTAACTGTATATTTAGGTTAACTGTATATTTAGGGTAACTGTATATTTAGGGTAACTCTGTAGTTAGGGTAACTGTATATTCAGGGTAACTGTATATTTAGGTTAACTGTGTAGTTAGGGTAACTGTGTAGTTAGGGTAACTGTATAGTTACCCGCATTCCTTTATGAGGCAGGATGGAAACAGTGAGTATTAACTGATGTGAATTATCACATGGGTCAAATAGGCTAGCTATAATCTTCAAACGACTTCTTCTCAATAACCAAGAGGCCTAAGGACTTCATATTGGGCCTGAAATATATGGGGTGAATTAATTTAAGGGCTACCAAGTTTGTTCAAATGAATGACCTTGACCTTAATTTAAGGTCTTATGGGTCAAATATGCTTAAATCTGTAAACAATAATTTTGCGATAATCAAGAGCCTCCGAGACCTGATATTAGGCCAATAGTATGCTGGAATAAAGGACTAGACGATTTATTGATACAAATAAACCTAGCCTACTCTGATATTTGAATAAAGAGGTAATCAACATACTGTAAATCACTTATATTTCGCGAGTACTTAATTTCGCGAACTCACCTAATTTGACTTATTCGCTAATACATAATTTCGCGAATTCCGATCTCATAATGACTTTAAATTCGTGAATGACGTTAGATTGTCTAACAGATCGACGATTTTCCCATGTTGGTAGCCATTTTGTTTATGGGAGTCATGTGACAGTACAAGAAAAGTCATGTGATATAGGTGTCTGGCCATACTGAATTGTATTTACCGTACCTGTATACATGCGAAATGGCTTACAAAAGCGGTGTCAGACATTGAACAAAACCCATGGCTCATTAAGAATGCATGAAAGATGACGGGACTACAATAGGTTGTGAGTTAACGTACATTGTAATTAACGTATGTGTGTATACAGTGATACCGATAAACAGTTCTCTATTGCGAATGATTTATACTCCAGGAGATTATTTGCTCTGAATGTTTGAATTAAATAAATAATTTTTTTGATTTCAACTTTGTTATGGTAAATATCTTTTCGAGAATCAAGCGATGTGAAGTGCTATGCATACATGTAACCTAACATAACTTACGACGTATTCCGGGTGACCATCCGGGATCCTCGGGACCGTACCTATCATACTTAAATCAACTACCTGTAAAACATAGTCTAGAAGTTAATTAAGTCCGAGTTCAACCACAATATCAGTGTTCAGAGGGTTTTTTTTGTGTGAAATTTTGGTGTTTTGTGATATAAAAACACACTCTGATATAAGTATACATAATCTATCATTCTATCATTATTTTAACGGCGATGTTTGCTCACCAACTAAAGATTACAGTAGATTCAAAATGGAGGCCACTTAGCATTCTTGTCATTCTTATACAAATATTCGCGAGAGATTTGAATTCGCGTTTGACTCTCCTCGCGAATTAACGCGAAAATAAATACCACGCGAAATATAAGTGATTTACAGTAGTATCTGTAGAAATGACCTCAATCAACTTCAAAGTTGCTGTAGAGCCAGGTGAGCGATACAGGCCCATTGGGCCTCTTGTCTTAACATCAATCTGGGTGGCACATGGAATACAGTGTATTATGTTGTAACTATTAAGATAGAGAGAGGCATGAAATATTTACATAGCAATGTATATAAAAAAACAAGTCGAGGGACAGGTGATTGGGATTATAGCACCTGTCTGTACTAATTAGTTTGACAAGTTGTGGGAGTTATGCCCTTTAATGTTTCCTTTGAGCTACATGTATATCAAACCAAATGTTATTAACTGTTATCTGTGACATCAATTGACATTTAGAGATGAGATGAATTTGATAATCTAGAACATTTTTACTTGTCAGTATTTCATTGTAATTGTGCATTTAAGTATTTATATTAAAAGACTTGCACAACTCTGCATACGTATGGTATGGATCAATCATTTCAACAGTGGCAACTTGACAACTCTTTCTTATTATCCATTCCTCATATGTAACACAATGAAGCTGAGAATCGATTTGTAGATTCTGAAACATTTGGCTCATTGCCCATAAGATTGTATGGTTGCATGAAACCTGACATTTCTTTTTTCTGCAGATAGGTTTGCTGCCTGTTATTACCTGATATGAAACCGCTAGCTAAAGCTACCTGTAATTCATGACTTCAGGCATAAACTTGGCTCTTTGATCTTATATCATATATATCTGAAAATCTACCACAATATGTACTTAATTGCCTGTTATATATAGGTACCTACCTGACGATCTACATAGTGTATAAGAGGGGCCAAAACCCAACTCCGCCTATACGAATACTCCGGTTATTTGCATATTCTATCATGGAAAAAGGGCTATGCAAATAAGCGGGTTGCTCTGTATTATAATTAACGATGATGTAATAATTTCTTCCTTCCTTTATTATTCATGCTGCTGTGAATTTGCCTTGCCCAACACTTTTCCAAGAAAATGTAATTGTATCTTAACCGAAGCTAATTTCTTGTTTCAAGAATTTGCAGTCGAGTTATTTCATTTCAGAATAAATATGTTGCCGAAAAAAAACAAACTTATGAAGCAAAGACTAAACAATCCTTTAATATACTGTCGAAAGGCAATGGCTGCAACCAGATCTCACTGTCAGCAGGCTTTAACTGGAAAAATCAGCTTATCAAGAGCTTTTGCTGCAAATAACAGCATGTTGCCAGCAGGCTTTGACTAAATAACAGCATGTTGCCAACAGGCTTTGACTAAATAACAGCATGTTGCCATCAGGCTTTGACTAAATAACAGCATGTTGCCAACAGGCTTTGACTAAATAACAGCATGTTGCCAACAGGCTTTGACTAAATAACAGCATGTTGCCAACAGGCTTCGACTAAATAACAGCATGTTGCCAGCAGGCTTTGACTGTAAATAACAGCATGTTGCCAGCAGGCTTTGACTAAATAACAGCATGTTGCCAACAGGCTTTGACTAAATAACAGCATGTTGCCAACAGGCTTTGACTGTAAATAACAGCATGTTGCCAACAGGCTTTGACTGTAAATAACAGCATGTTGCCAGCAGGCTTTGACTAAATAACAGCATGTTGCCATCAGGCTTCAACTGTAAATAACAGCATGTTGCCATCAGGCTTCGGCTGTAAATAACAGCATGTTGCCAACAGGCTTCAACTGTAAATAACAGCATGTTGCCAACAGGCTTTGACTAAATAACAGCATGTTGCCATCAGGCTTTGACTAAATAACAGCATGTTGCCAACAGGCTTTGACTAACAGACTTTGACTACAAAAAAAACAGGCTTTTGCTGCAAATAACAGCATGTTGCCAGCAGGCTTTGACTAAATAACAGCATGTTGCCAGCAGGCTTTGACTAAATAACAGCATGTTGCCAGCAGGCTTCGACTGTAAATAACAGCATGTTGCCAGCAGGCTTCGACTGTAAATAACAGCATGTTGCCAGCAGGCTTCGACTAAATAACAGCATGTTGCCAGCAGGCTTTGACTGTAAATAACAGCATGTTGCCAGCAGGCTTTGACTGTAAATAACAGCATGTTGCCAACAGGCTTTGACAGTAAATAACAGCATGTTGCCAACATGTTGCCAGCAGGCTTTGACTAAATAACAGCATGTTGCCAACAGGCTTCGGCTGTAAATAACAGCATGTTGCCAGCAGGCTTTGACTAAATAACAGCATGTTGCCAGCAGGCTTTGACTAAATAACAGCATGTTGCCATCAGGCTTTGACTGTAAATAACAGCATGTTGCCATCAGGCTTCAACTGTAAATAACAGCATGTTGCCATCAGGCTTCAACTGTAAATAACAGCATGTTGCCATCAGGCTTCGGCCGTAAATAACAGCATGTTGCCATCAGGCTTCGGCTGTAAATAACAGCATGTTGCCAACAGGCTTTGACTGTGAAAACAAACATACCATATTTGACCTAATAAGGGCCCCTGCCCTAATAAGAGCACCCATATCTTTTTTCAACAATATAAATCTTTGACTCAGTTTCAAAATGGTACTCAAAAGTAATAAATCATGTGAAATGCTTTGCTACTTCATGTGTTCAATTTTCTTCAGCAAATTAAGTCACTGGAATAGAAGTTTTCGCCCGATTTTGTCTATTCTTACAGATGACATACCCGAAACTAAACACACATACAAATAATAACTTACCATCTTTATTTGAAGATAAAGTAAAAGACTTTATTCTTGTTGATAAATAACTTTTGTTCAGAACAGAAAGCTAGTAAAAGACATTGTAAATTGATTATTAGGTCAAAGAAAAGATGGCTGATATGATCTGGGAAATCAGCTGTGTCTATAAATAGAACACAAAAGAGTTCCGTTTGACCATAAATGGTGGAACACATGTTCTCTGATCTAAAGATCAGCTGGCATGGTTTACAAGTTTACAGGAATATTCAAGTGATGTTTAAGCTTAATACATGATAATGAATAGATATATTTATCTGGAATATATTTATGACTGAATATTTTACCGTTTCCACACCCTTGAGTATTCTGCTATAAGGTATAATCTGTTTCATAAAACTTCAGAATAGCTAATCTTAATAAGGGCGCCCCCACTGTCATTTACCCGCGCCCTGCGCTCTTATTAGGTCAAATACGGTATCTGTAATCTGCATCTATAATGTGAGATCTTGTACACATATTGATATCAAACTTCCCAGGAATTGTTTAACTGAAGTTGTGCCAACGTGATCACATTTACTGTAAATGCTACCATTAATGATCACGTCTGTCTGCCAATATCTGCACAGTCGGTGCCAGTGGTATTTTCTGATGAACCATATTATGCTAAATGTATTATACGTGGAAGGCTAAGCCGTTTTGTCAATTTTGGTTATCAATTAATCGCTAAGTGTTTACTCAGGATGATCGGATGATCAGTGTTTTTGGTCTTGATCGAGACAATATTGATTACTACGTTGTATGTAGGATGCTTGATATATTGTTACAGCTAGCAAATAGCATTTTAAAGCCCACCACTTTAGATTGATAAACAAAAATATGGTTTTTCAGGCTGTAGCAATTGTTTGTTTTAAAGTGATTGAATGTAAAATCATGTGGGTGGTTCTGGGTGGTGAAAAATTCATGTGAAATTAATCTTTAAAATCTTTTACAAAATATTTGCTGCATAAATGATTCATGTTTCAGAAACAAGATAGTACAATGGAACCTTGGTGTAACAACATCCTAGTCAGGCTATAACGAGGCTATATTCATTTCGAAGCAGCACGCCAATCCATCTCAATCTGTGCATCTGCTTCATGTGTGCTCTTGTCATTTCAGACACAGCGTAATGATCGTGAGGAGATCCGTCGTAAGCTGGCCATGGGGAGCTTGGAGGAAGACTATTACGGAGGGGAGAGATCGTATAAAAAACCAAACCTCTCCAGAAGACTTCAGAGTGGTATGAATCTACAGATTTGTTTTATGAATGAATCACCAGGAGAAGAGCCTGATCCGATTAAGTATTCACCACAAAAATCTACCCTCCTACAGGAGGAAAAGGTCAGTATATACACAAACGAACTGACTCAATCACTTTGGAAATATGCTTTATACAGGTATCAGTCAACGTTTGCACACCTGCATTGATTAGACCAGCAGATATCATTTAATGTGTTAACATTGATTAGACCAGCAGATATCATTTAATGTGTTGACATTGATTAGACCAGCAGATATCATTTAATGTGTTGACATTGATTAGACCAGCAGATATAATTTAATGTGTTGACATTGATTAGACCAGCAGATATAATTTAATGCGTTGACATTGATTAGACCAGCAGATATCATTTAATGCGTTGACATTGATTAGACCAGCAGATATCATTTAATGTGTTGACATTGATTAGACCAGCAGACATCATTTAATGCGTTGACATTGATTAGACCAGCAGATATCATTTAATGTGTTGACATTGATTAGACCAGCAGATATAATTTAATGTGTTGACATTGATTAGACCAGCAGATATCATTAAATGTGTTGACATTGATTAGACCAGCAGATATAATTTAATGCGTTGACATTGATTAGACCAGCAGATATAATTTAATGCGTTGACATTGATTAGACCAGCAGATATCATTTAATGCGTTGACATTGATTAGACCAGCAGATATCATTTAATGCGTTGACATTGATTAGACCAGCAGATATCATTTAATGTGTTGACATTGATTAGACCAGCAGATATCATTTAATGTGTTGACATTGATTAGACCAGCAGATATCATTAAATGTGTTGACATTTATTAGACCAGCAGATATCATTTAATATGTTGACATTGATTAGACCAGCAGATATCATTTAATGTGTTGACATTTATTAGGCCAGGATATCATTTAATGTGTTGACATTTAGAAAGAACAGCTGGTCATCTACCATCAGTACCAAAATACAAATATGTATGCACTATCTAGACAACATTTTATGTGTAATATGCATATTACATGTTTGACTCTTATTGTACGGGATGGGCTTAGTGTTGAATAATGAAAAACTGTTTATTATCATTTTTAACCCTCCATCTGCCTTGGTCTGTCGTTTGTCCGTTCCTCCCTCCGTCCACCCCTCGTAAACAATTCTTGTTATCTCTATTTCTCAGAAAGTACTGAAGGGATCTTTCTCAAATTGCCTATGTGGGTTCTCCTTGATTCCTAGTTATGCATATTGCATTTTGGCACCAGTTTGAAAACAACATGGCCGACTGTGTCTATATATAGCTCCCTAAGTGTTAAGTATGGTGATACCCAGGTATGGGTAGGGCCCTGTGTCTATATATAGCTCCCTAAGTGTTAAGTATGGTGATACCCAGGTATGGGTAGGGTCCTGTGTCTATATATAGCTCCCTAAGTGTTAAGTATGGTGATACCCAGGTATGGGTAGGGCCCTGTGTCTATATATAGCTCCCTAAGTGTTAAGTATGGTGATACCCAGGTATGGGTAGGGTCCTGTGTCTATATATAGCTCCCTAAGTGTTAAGTATGGTGATACCCAGGTATGGGTAGGGTCCTGTGTCTATATATAGCTCCCTAAGTGTTAAGTATGGTGATACCCAGGTATGGGTAGGGTCCTGTGTCTATAGCTCCCTAAGTGTTAAGTATGGTGATACTCAGGTATGGGTAGGGCCCTGTGTCTATATATAGCTCCCTAAGTGTTAAGTATGGTGATACCCAGGTATGGGTAGGGTCCTGTGTCTATATATAGCTCCCTACATGTTAAGTAAGGTGATACTCAGGTATGGGTAGGGCCCTGTGTCTATATATAGCTCCCTAAGTGTTAAGTATGGTATCATACCCAGGTATGGGTAGGGCCCTGTGTCTATATATAGCTCCCTAAGTGTTAAGTATGGTGATACCCAGGTATGGGTAGGGTCCTGTGTCTATAGCTCCCTAAGTGTTAAGTATGGTGATACCCAGGTATGGGTAGGGCCCTGTGTCTATATATAGCTCCCTAAGTGTTAAGTAATGTGATACCCAGGTATGGGTAGGGTTCTGTGTCTATATATAGCTCCCTTAGTGTTAAGTAAGGTGATACCCAGGTATGGGTAGGGCCCTGTGTCTATATATAGCTCCCTACATGTTAAGTAAGGTGATACTCAGGTATGGGTCAGGCCCTGTGTCTATATATAGCTCCCTACATGTTAAGTAAGGTGATACCCAGGTATGGGTAGGGCCCTGTGTATATATATAGCTCCCTAAGTGTTAAGTAAGGTGATACCCAGGTATGGGTAGGGCCCTGTGTCTATATATAGCTCCTTAAGTGTTAAGTAAGGTGATATCCAGGTATGGGTAGGGTTCTGTGTCTATATATAGCTCCCTAAGTGTTAAGTAAGGTGATACCCAGGTATGGGTAGGGCCCTGTGTCTATATATAGCTCCCTAAGTGTTAAGTAGTGTGATACCCAGGTATGGGTAGGGCCCTGTGTCTATATATAGCTCCCTAAGTGTTAAGTATGGTGATACCCAGGTATGGGTAGGGCCCTGTGTCTATATATAGCTCCCTAAGTGTTAAGTATGGTGATACCCAGGTATGGGTAGAGTTCTGTGTCTATATATAGCTCCCTAAGTGTTAAGTATGGTGATTCCCAGGTATGGGTAGGGCCCTGTGTCTATATATAGCTCCCTAAGTGTTAAGTATGGTGATACCCAGGTATGGGTAGGGCCCTGTGTCTATATATAGCTCCCTAAGTGTTAAGTAAGGTGATACCCAGGTGTGGGTAGGGCCCTGTGTCTATATATAGCTCCCTAAGTGTTTAGTAGGGTGATACCCAGGTATGGGTAGGGTCCTGTGTCTATAGCTCCCTAAGTGTTAAGTAAGGAGATACCAAGGTATGGGTCGAGCCCTGTGTCTATATATAGCTCCCTAAGTGTTAAGTAAGGTGATACCCAGGTATGGGTAGGGTCCTGTGTCTATATAGCTCCTTAAGTGTTAAGTATGGTGATACCCAGGTATGGGTAGGGTCCTGTGTCTATATATAGCTCCCTAAGTGTTAAGTATGGTGATACCCAGGTATGGGTCGGGCCCTGTGTCTATATATAGCTCCCTAAGTGTTAAGTATGGTGATACCCAGGTATGGGTCGGGCCCTGTGTCTATATATAGCTCCCTAAGTGTTAAGTATGGTGATACCCAGGTGTGGGTCGGGCCCTGTGTCTATATATAGCTCCCTAAGTGTTAAGTAAGGTGATACCCAGGTATGGGTGGGGTCCTGTGTCTATAGCTCCCTAAGTGTTAAGTATGGTGATCGATACCCAGGTATGGGTCGGGCCCTGTGTCTATAGCTCCCAAAGTGTACAGAAGACTGACACACATTCAGAGCAGGGCCTTCTATCTTGTCCTTAGTCAGAAGTTTCACAGTGATCAATACACAAGCGTCTGCAGTTGCTAGCCAGTAGTCTGCTTTGTCTGTGTTCCTCGCCTGTCAGAGAGTATCTGCTGTGAACCCTGTCGACATGCTCCGAGTTCTTATATCATGGTTTGATTGATGTCTGTTAATTATTCATTTTTAATAAGCCGATATTCCTGATGGAATAGTGATGTGGTGTAGGCAGTGAGGATAATTCTAATGTTATCAGTTCTAGAGGAGGCTGAACAGGTGTACATATTGGTAGGTGGTCTCGGTACACTGTTGTCTGAATTTACTTTTTTCTTCTTCCTGCATTAGAAATTACGTCACTGACTGCTGAATTATTATCATATTCATATTCATACAGCTGAAAATCAGTGCTTTGTCTATTTCTGAAAGTGATTTCCGTATTTAAATGTATGGTACCATACTGTAAGGAATTATATAAGTTGTGTCTAAGATATGTATCCATTGAACAATTTTAATATATCTGACTATATTTAGTTAGTGTTTATTTGGTCAAAATTTTGTTTCATTTAAAACGAAATATGACTTTGTCTATCTTAAAAAAATTTATTATAAAATTCAGTGAGGATGATTATTACTCTTGTTGTACATGCATAATTCTTCTTTTGAAATGTTTACATAAGTGTTACACTTTGAATTAAGGAATTTTTTTCTACTAATTAAGTGGCAGCTGTGGTCTCATGAATCCATGAGAACTTACGTGTATATATAGGTTATGCTTTCGTCAGGAGAATATGTATACATATAGATGCAAAATTTGTTGTATTCAAAGTCTGAATACAAAACAGTTAAATTGTCTTGGTTTCTAAGAATACTGTTTTTGTTCCTGGTGAATATCTTCATTCCATTGATATTTTCTGATGCATACCTTTTGTGGAACTTAGTTATTAACAATGATGGTCTAGTATTTTCAAATCAAAATTTTGATGTCATGCATGGTCTTAAAAAAATTTGATTCCATAAAGAATCTGTTGCTTTTATTGTATAAAATAATTGGTGTGATCAGCCTTAACTATGTACAACTGCCAACTTTCATTTCTTAAGCTGACCTGCCCGAAGGGTTAGTGAGCTTATGCTGTGGTGCGACGTCCGTTGTCCGTCCATCCGTCAACTTTTTAGATCACCTGAGACGAAATCTCAAGTGACCTATCCCCTTTTGTCCGTCGTAGTGTGTCATTTGTCAACTTCTTCTCCCAAACCGCTGAACCGAATTGAATGAAAGGCAGGAAAATTGTGAATTATATGCTCTCTCCCCCCCCCCCCCCCCCCCCCCCCCCCCCCCCGAGTCCTGAGGGGCGGGCCAAAAAGGTCAAATTGACTAAAACTTCAAAAAAGTATCTTCTATATACTCTTAGAAACACTCTTCATAGATAGAAGGGCCTTAAGGTACATTACCAAAATTGTGAATTTCATGACCCTTTCTTGTTTCTCTTGTCTCCTCCTCACTGTGGTATTGGACGCCACCATACCATTCTGGATCCACACCGTTGTAAGCTCCAGTACAGTATCCATCCGATGTCTAAGACTTGCGCGGACTAGCAATCTGCCATCATGAGGGGTAGGGCCGGCCAGAACGTTCTCTATCCTCATAATTTCTGGTATCTTGAAGCCATTTATTGGCTCAATACACTTTCTGTTTGCAACACAAGAGAATCAGTTAACAAATTAAGACTGGTACTGCCTAAGAAAAGTATGGAAATACACACAAATTAGTGACAAGTGCATTCACTTACCTGCTGGTTCCATGCATCCTTGGAGTTTGCGCCACCAACACCATCACGATGGTAAAAAAACATGCTGGAATTGGTCTTCTCTTGTCATTCGCTGCATTTCGTCTCATAATGAAATATTTCAAATCTCAGGTAACCATGGGCCTCTTGTTCATTTAAACAACTTCTCCTTAATAACCAAGAGGCTCAGGGACTTGATATTAGGCCTGTAGCATGCTGGATTAAAGGGCTACCAAGTTTATTCAAATGAATGACCTTGACCTTTATTCAGGGTCACATGGATCAAATAGGCTGAAATCTTCAAACAATTTTTTCTCAATAACCAAGAGGCCCAGGGACTTGATATTGGGCCTGTAGCATGCTGGGGTAAAGGGCTATCATTTTTTTTCTTTCAAATAAATGACCTTTACCTTCATTTAAGGTCACATGGGTCAAATATGCTTAAATCTTTAAGCAATGATTTGGTGATAGACCTGATATTAGGCCAATAGTGTATGCTGGTATGTAGGACTAGAAAATTTATTGACATGTATAGTCATCAGCATGGTATTTGCAGATATTTGAATAAAGTGGTAATCAGCATAGGTATCTGCAGAAATTACCTCAATCAACTTCTTAGTTGTTGTAGATCCAGGTGAGCGATACAGGCCCATTGGGCCTCTTGTTTTGATTTTTAGAGAGCAATTTTTTGGTTAGTTCATAACATACATTACAATTTTTTCAACAGATTTCTTCAAAACTATCCAAATTTTTTCAAAATAAGGTGAGAATACCACTTAATTCCTTGTGTTGCCAACGCATATGGGTCGCTTGTGAATTGACAGCATGCTGTCTGTGATGTTTTAAAGGGATGAGGATATTTCAATCACCATTTTTTTTATAATGGAATAAAAGGGTAGATTCTGTAACAGTGATTTATGAAACACTTTTAATGGAATGTCAGTTGCATCATCTAAATTAAAGAAAATTATGTCATTTAACAATTGTTTCAGTGACTTGCATGATATTGACATTTCCAAATTTTTTAACCAATATTCCAACTATATACCGTCCGATCATTGTAGAACTCCGCATGAAATTGCATAGTCCTTAAAACTGTCATGCGTCCATCTGTCTGTTTTTGGTGTCATTTCCAAATGATAACATTTTCATTAAATATCCTATAGACTTACTAACATATAACTTAATATGCCACTTTTTCCTAAAGTTATATTATCATACTGTCCATGCATATATTTCTGATCAGGTTTCATTTATAATATAGTATAATATATTATAATATATAATATCTATAATAAGAGCGCAGCTCATTGCGCCCGAAGGGCGCGAGAGCGAAGCTCTCTTTAAGACAACACGTGTATAAGCTATATTTCCAATCAAATATATACCCCTTCAACATTGAAATCGTCACGCGCCTCCAGTAGAGGCAGCCATGTTTGAAATCTCGTTCCCTACACGACGAGATCTGACTATTTTTTCTCTCGTCGAAACAAATAACTAAAGTTAGTTCAAATTACTTAATTCTTGAAATATCTACACAACTCATGTCAAAGGCCTGATTCATTTAAAAATTACCAATGCGAATTTTGCGAATTTGATTGGCTTGAGATATTTCGTTGGTTACCTAAATCGGAACCCTCCCTGTTTCGATGCTGATCTATTTACTGATCAAATTGGATGCGAGAGGAGAATAAGAGGTTGTTTTGCTACATATGTGCCTTACATAGAACAGTTTTTAATTGTATTATCTTTAGATAACAGCATTGTTAACACAACTTTCCAGGTTACAACCGAAAACCCTGACACATTACTGATTTGAACATCCCATTCAGAACGGTGCTGTATTGTCGTCAAGCGTGACGTCATAAAAAGTCAACGTCAAAGATTTTGCCACTGATTCCCGCGCTTTCTCAGCGCATATATTTTAAGAGTTTCGTCTTCCAGATGTCTGTGAAATATGTGATAATTTAAGGGAAACAATTGATTCAATATCTTCTTTTTTTTAAGTGGACGTAGACTGTATTAACTGCAGTAACTGTTCCATTTTACTTATCCTAAAAAAAATCAAAACTTGTATTTTATTAATAAAACTTCATAATTAGAAAAATCTTACTGTGTCGACCTCTTTACACCCTGAACTTAAATTACTAGATACATTATATACGTATTATGATTAACAAGGCATCGTGAAAAATATATAGCACAAGTTATCATTGTACAGTGTATATCAAAACATTTATGAATGAGGAGATTCCATTCTATTTGTATTAGTCTAACTTTCAAAAATATATATGATGTTCTATTACAAACTTCCACGTTATAGATTCTAGTTCTCATTGTCTTAGCATACAGTGAGGACGTTAAGTATACCAAAATTCACAGGAGAAAACAGACTTAGTCATTTGTTTCTTTGTGTGGAAAATGAAGCCTTTAAAAAACTCGATGCATGTTTATAATATATCTCATATAATAGTCTAAGTGAGTGATTTCGCTTCTTGTTATTTCAACCACAGACTTAGATATACATACTAATATATGTCCGTGCTTCTAAAACAAAACAAAAACAAAACCCAAACAAATACACGTAACATGCATAAAACAAAAGATAATATACATATAAGTCGCAAGATTTAATTGTAAATAGTTTATGTAGTGATACGGTTGCCTTCTAGCCCTTTAGCTCAGACTGTAAAGCGGCTGACTAGTAAAACCGGGGGTCGCGGGTTCGATCCCGGCGGAAGCACACTACTTGTTTTTCTGTTACTGTAAGCTATAGGAAAATGAGAGGCTTCATTGGGGATAAACCTCGGTTAATGTGTGTTCGGGGCAGGTTTTAATTGTAAATTAGTGTACATAGTGATACGATATATTTTTGTTGTTGTTTAATTAACAGTCTATATGTATTGGTTTAGGACCTAATATTGGCCTAGCTTGTACATAGCATACTTTACAGACGCGTTGTGTCATTATTTAAAATAAATTACCCCCCCCCCCCCCCAAATAAACAAATATCTGAAAATTCTCGGGTCCCTGTGTTTCCTTCTTGATTAACGGTAAGTCAGGTGATTATAGCTGCGCTCTTCTAAGGCTTTGCCTTCATTCATATTATAGAGTTTGGAAGGACACATTGCGAAACAGACACAAAGTATTTGCACCTTTTAACAAAAAATTGATATTTAGATTCCATCAAGTCAGAAAATAATTACACTGCATCATATAGCTGTTTGGTCCTTCTAGAATTTGTCACCGATATGTTATGGACATCATACAGCTGTTTGGTCATCCTAGAACTTGTCAGTGATGTAAGGGACATCATACAGCTGTTTGGTCCTCCTAGAACTTGTCAGTGATGTAAGGGACATCATACAGCTGTTTGGTCATCCTAGAACTTGACAGTGATGTTAGGGACATCATACAGCTGTTTGGTCATCCAAGAACTTGACACTGATGTAAGGGACATAATACAGCTGTTTGGTCATCCTAGAACTTGTCAGCAATGTAAGGGACATCATACAGCTGTTTGGTCATCCTAGAACTTGACAGTGATGTAAGGGACATCATACAGCTGTTTGGTCCTCCTAGAACTTGTCAGTAATGTAAGAGACATCATACAGCTGTTTGGTCATCCAAGAACTTGACACTGATGTAAGGGACATCATACAGCTGTTTGGTCATCCTAGAATTTGTCAGTGATGTAAGGGACATCATACAGCTGTTTGGTCATCCTAGAACTTGACAATGATGTAAGGGACATATCATACAGCTGTTTGGTCCTCCTAGAACTTGACAGTGATGTAAGGGACATCATACAGCTGTTTGGTCCTCCTAGAACTTGTCAGTAATGTAAGGGACATCATACAGCTGTTTGGTCATCCTAGAACTTGACAGTGATGTAAGGGACATCATACAGCTGTTTGGTCCTCCTAGAACTTGTCAGTAATGTAAGGGACATCATACAGCTGTTTGGTCATCCTTGAACTTGTCAGTGATGTAAGGGACATCATACAGCTGTTTGGTCATCCTAGAACTTGACAGTGATGTAAGGGACATCATACAGCTGTTTGGTCCTCCTAGAATTTGTCAGTGATGTAAGGGACATCATACAGCTGTTTGGTCATCCAAGAACTTGTCAGTAATGTAAGGGACATCATACAGCTGTTTGGTCATCCTAGAACTTGACAGTAATGTAAGGGACATCATACAGCTGTTTGGTCATCCTAGAACTTGTCAGTGATGTAAGGGACATCATACAGCTGTTTGGTCATCCGTTCGTACTCACTCAACATCCTTGTGGGGTGCATTTAATTCACAGATTCATTGCATCAAAATATCTTCGTCGCCTATAGAAGACGATTTTTAAAGTATTTTTCTTTTTTTAACCATAAATCAAAATTAAATCTCACTGTGCATGTGCTTTTTTAGCAACGGAATGAACGGAATTAAAAACAGATTTTGAAATTCTGATTGACTTGCGCCATGCACCCCACAAGTTTATAAACAAAACACTACACCCCACTAGTCGACTCTGGCCGTTCAGCCGGCCATCCGTCCGTCTGTCTGTAGACACGTCTTGTCAGGACAACTCCTAAGCTGGTGTAGGAGTCAGTTCTGTCCCCCTGTAAAAGTTCACACAAATAGAGAGGACCATGTGTAAATGTGCATGCAGCTGTTTAAGTTCCAAAATTTTGGTTGCCATGGTTACTGGTCACTATTAATAGTTTTTTTTTGTCCTGACAACTTCTCCTAAACTTGTGAACCGATTTTCACAAAACATTACTGGAATGTGCAGTTATGCAATGCTATAAGGGATCATGTGCAGGTGTGCATGCAGCCGTTTAAATTCCAAACTTTTTTTGCCATGGTAACTGGTCACTATAAACAGGTTTTTATTGCCCAGACAGCTGTTCCAAAACCTGTGGACTGATTTCAACAAAACTTATGACTAAATTCTCTACAATGGAGCACCTGAAGTGATTCGAAATGCACTTTAAGTAAGGCTCAGGTGGTAAACACTATTTTCAAATACAGTGATATCTACTCCACCAAACACTGGTCCGTTTTTGAGAGTAAAACATGACAAATCAGGTAATATGTGAATACCATTATTACAAATAACAGGAAATCTACAGAAGTCGAAGTGTCTCCTGAGTAGAAAGGCGGCTGATTATAAAAGTTAAATCAAGACAAAAAATTTCTATTTAAGTAACAGTGAGCTTGACCTTGACCTTCAGACCTGAAAGCGATCCCAACCAAGCATTTGTAAGAAAAATCTGCATGAGGTTTGAATCCCCCAAGGCAACTTGAGTTTTCAATAACAGTGACCTTGACCTTTGAATTTCAAACTCAAAAAGTGGTCTCAGGCAATCGCTTTTGGTAAGGGACGATCTGCATGAAGTTTGATTGGTCCAAGAGAATCTTGTGGAAACTTCTGTGCAGATGCCGACACAAAATTGGTATATCCCATACGGATTTCAAGTAAAGCCCTAAACTTTATAGATAGATTTAAATTATCAATATGTTCCATAAAACTACCGATAGCTTCCAATAAGATCTTACCAAAGATATCATCTACATATCTGTACCAAATTGAAGGGGAAGCCACAGATGTAGAAACGGCCATTTCCTCAATGTCCTTCATAAACAGGTCTGTCACTATGGGATCGACACTGGAGACCCCACGGGTGATCCGTTTTGTTGCTGTTTCCCCTTTGAAGGAGAAAGATGTGGTGGTCAGATAGAACACCAATAACCTGGATATCAGTTCTACTGTCATATATCTGTTCTCTCTTCCCAGCTTTCATCTGAATCGGGTCAATCTCTAAACATCTCTATTGCATGTCTTTCTGGAACACTGGTGAATAGTGCACTGACGTAAGATATGATCTTCTCGTTAGAGTCCAGATAGATATTCCTGACAAAATCCTTGGTGTTATGTAAGTGATAGCTGGATTTCCCTACTAGAATAATTATATAATAAGGACCAAGTAACCAATAGATCAGGCGGAAGGGTATTTCCATTTTGTAGATCTTTAAGGATTCCATAAAATTTGGGAGTTTCTTCACATGTAGGGTAGATATGTCTCTACTAGTTCTTTTATCTAAACCTCTCTGTTAATTGCTTCATTTCTTTGAAGTTGTTCATAAATTGTCTCTTGTACATACCATTTGGGATCTCTCTTGAGCTTGATCCATGTTTGTAGATGAATCTAACAGAACCTTGGTTTTTTGCTCAGTCTGTAGTGTTATCACTGTAGCTCGACCTTTATCCACCAGTGTAAGGGTGATGTCTTTGTCCATAGTAAAGACTTGATCACTAATCTCTCGGATTATCTCTCGGATTAAGTGATGTTACTAATAGGTAGTTTTATGTGCTGAATAGTTCTCGTAATGTCTGATTTCAAACACGTCAGCTTTCTGTTTACCAAGATGTGTACACACTTTCTCGACAGGTGCTATGAGCTAAACCTTCGGAATCAACAAGGATCATTCACTGACTCTAAATTCACTGTGTGATAATTTTATCACACACCTTTCCCTGGTCGTATTATCAGCTGACACATCTTCTAGGTCTGATGTAGATTGAACTCACTTTTGCTTAAGTCAATCATACTTTGCAATATGGCTTTTGGTGTGTTCATCCCGCTGTGCATTCTGGGTCAATCTAATATTGGGTTAAACAGTCCCTTATAGCTAGGTAACTGTGACTCCAACTCACTTAAAATGTGGACAAACCTCTCCTGCAACACCTCTGTTTTGAAAATCCTTTGTCATACATTGTATATCCTCTTATTTAGTAGGGACTTTTCTGCTCTTTCCAGAATCTTATCAATATTAAGTCTTTTTCAGTTTTATGCTGATCGGTCGTATGTCCATGTGTTTACATTGTAAATTAAAGCTCAGGTGATTACGGTCTCTGTCCATCTTTATACCCCGCAACGAAGTTAGGAGGGGGGGTATACTGGAATCAAGTTGTCCGTCCGTTCGTCTGTCTCACAGTAGATGCATTTTGTCTGGACAACTCCTCCTAAACCGATGGGCCAATTCCAATGAAACTTCACACAAATATTAATGATCATGTGTAGACGTGCATGCCGCTTTATTTTTCTCAAAATTAAGGTTTCTATGGCAACTGGTCACTATAAACAGGTTTTCCGATAAGAACCATAACTTTAAGTTTGTCCGGACAACTCCTCCTAAACCGAAGGACCGATTTCAATGAAACTTCACACAAATATAGAGGACCATGGGTAGATGTGCATGCCACTTTCTTTTTCTCAAAATTATGGTTGTTATGGCAACTGGTCACTACATTACTGGGTTATTTTAGTTAGCCTCTAATTAACAGTTCCAATTCATCATTGACTCGTTCAGATTGCGGGGGTATTAGTTAGCCATCCAGGCGACAGTTCTAATTTTACCTGTTTTCTTCAAATCCCTAACGCCATGAAGGCAATTAGGATTTGCCGAAATCGTGTTCTATAGTCTTATGAAGGTTAAGGTTAGGTGTTGTGGTGGATCAATAATAAGGGTAATTTCTGAACTCTCACATACAACTTTTTTTACTTACTCTATGCATTTGAACAGTATTTATTTGAAAACTGAAAGATACAAACATTTCATCTTTTAAAAGAGTATAGCTATGAGCATTTAATCTGTTAGAACAAGTAATGATATGTTTAGTTCAGTGCCCCTTCTACAGCCTACTTGTCACAGGGGAGCCATGGGACCATTCTCAGGTACATTGTATAGTGGTCAAAACCTAACACAGGTGTAATAGACAATTGATCAGTGTCTTCAATTTACCATTTGGAAAGCCCAATATGGAAAACCTCTAACATATAATGATGATTTTGAGACAAGGCCAATGTTGATGCTGCCTAAGAGCATTCCAATGCTGAGATGTGTGTTATGGAGGTGGAGTCTAAGGTTTTTTTTCCCATTATAACATGTCTACCATTTCCCTGCAGTTCTGATGTAAATAATTGGAATGGATAGCCTCATGGAGACATTAAGCGATTTTGTGTGGTGGCCCTGGAGTTGAATTCTGATCTAATGATACATGTCTACCATGTAAACAAAACAAAATCTAATGATACATGTCTACCATGTAAACAAAAAAAAAGTGAAAATTTGCACCGAGCTGAAACCCATAGTAAGAATTATTGGCCTTTCATCCCATTGTTGTTTGCCTGTTTGAATACATTTTATCTTTTGTATTAGTATATCTGTTTAGAATATTTCTCCCAAATGACACTTCACTAGATAGATGTGGTAATGTTTTCTTTCTTGTGTCTTGTAGGCAGAATTGAATGAATCAGAATCAACTGATGTTAAAACATCAGTGGCAGCGGTATTGACTCCAGACAGCAAAACGTCAGTGGCAGCAGACATGACTGCTAAGTCGGGGCTTCCCGGTGGCAAACAAATGGGGGATGAAGATTTCTTCAAAAGGCAAGCTCAACTACAACGGGAAGCCAAAATAGCGCTGGCACAAGTGAGTATATATCTTGTGAAATACAACTCATGATAAAATATGGAGTCAGACAGAGCTCATTATTATACCCCCGCAACGAAGTTAGGGGGGTATATTGGAATCAGGTTGTCTGTCCCTCCGTCCCTCCGTCCGTTTGTCTGTCTGTAGACGCATTTTGTCCGGACAACTCCTCCTAAACCGATAGGCCAATTCCAATGAAACTTCACACAAATATTAATGATCATGTGTAGATGTGCATGCCTCTTTATTTTTCTCAAAATTATGGTTGCTATGGCAACTGGTCACTATAAACAGGTTTTTTGATAAGAACCATAAATTTAAGTTTGTCCGGACAACTCCTCCTAAACCAAAGGGCCGATTTCAATGAAACTTCACACAAATATGGAGGACCATGTGTAGGTGTGCATGCCATTTTTGTTTTTATTCAAAATTATGGTTGCTATGGCAACTAGTCACTATGAACAGGTTTTCCGATAAGAACCATAACTTTAAGTTTGTCTGGACAACTCCTCCTAAACCAAAGGGCCGATTTCAATGAAACTTCACACAAATATAGAGGACCATGTGTAGATGTGCATGCCACTTTATTTTTCTCAAAATAATGGTTGCTTTGGCAACTGGTCACTATAAACTGGTTTTATGATATGAACCATAACTTTAAGTTTGTCCGGACAACTCCTCCTAAACCGAATGGCCGATTTCAATGAAATTTCACACAAATATGGAGGACCATGTGTATAGATGTGCATGCCTCTTTTTTTTTCAAAATTATGGTTGCTATGGCAACTGGTCGCTATATTACTGGGTTATATTAGTTCGCCTCTAACTAACAGTTCCAATTCACCATTGACTCGTGCAGATTGCGGGGGTATTAGTCAGCCATCCTGGCGACAGTTCTAGTTACACATGTAAGTGTGACGTTTATCAGATATCATTACAAATGTAAGTGTGACGTTTATCAGATATCAATACAAATGTAAGTGTGCCGTTTATCAGATATCAATACAAATGTAAGTATTTGTATCGGACTTAAAAGCTTTTTTTTTGTTATGCACTTGTAAATAAAACATTAATTATTACCGATCTCTATAAACCGGTCCTGTGTAAACTGGCCAAATATTCTGATCCCAGTGACATCCGGTTTAGACAGATTATACTGTAACATACAAAAGTTACCAATTGATAAGTCGAACATTTATTGTTACAATTTTGCGGACATGTATGTAACAAGGGATAAAGCGTGTATGTTTCCCATATTACATAAAACTGAAATATTTTCACAAAGTTTGTCTCTGTCAAAAAGTGTGATCTAAAAATCTTCTGAATGCAAAGAGCGACAAAAAAGGGAGATAAGTCTAGGAAACACACCACCAAAAATTGTCACATATGCACTACACTTTCATAGTTACATGGCGATACATCTGATAGAAATGGCTGCTGATCCAATCCAGCAGTCACACATCAAAATCAATACTGGTTGTGTATATCAAAGTCCATTCACATGCATCCTTACAAAATTTTTAATTAAATGTTCTGTAATGATATCAGATGTAATATTAGTCTACCAGAAAAAGCAGTGTAAAATATGTACAGTCAAACCTTGATGATTCGAACTTCGTTGATTCAAATTTCTCGCTGTATCGAACTTTTTGCTTGGTCCCGAATTTCCTTACTATATAACGCTACTAACGAACCTATGCATGATTCAAAACAAAACGTCAGTGGCAGCAGACATGACTGCTAAGTCGGGCTTCCCGGTGGCAAACAAATGGGGGATGAAGATTTCTTCAAAAGGCAAGCTCAACTACAACGGGAAGCCAAAATAGCGCTGGCACAAGTGAGTATATATCTTGTGAAATACAACTCATGATAAAATATGGGGTCAGACAGAGCTCAATATTTATCTTTGTAAAACTAGTTTATGATCTGTTCATCAAGAATAAATAACAATTTATCAATGTGTAGTTGGTTAGTTCATTTTGATATATTTACCATTGTATGGCACTGCCACTATATAACCCTACCAATTCAGTTGCGGGTTCACCAGCCTATGAACTGCCAACAGGAAGTGATCTCTGCTACTGGTAAGCGCGGGAAATTTGAATTTGAAAATTCAAAACAAAAATCGCATGACAAATAAAAAATCGCAGATGGTAAATATAAGAATTGAACGGCTTTCAGTTGGCATTCATATTGACTATGAATGCCAACTGAAAGCCGTTCAATGCTTAAATGATTTATAATATTACATGTCATGTTCAATAATCAGTTAAAAGCCCAAACTTGTCGCGAACTTCTGATATATAGTTTTTGATCATGAACGAGTTCTGAGGAATAGTTAATGAACCAACAAAAAGCATGTTATTCCAGTTGTTCTCTCCTACAAGTATACACTAATTGTCTTACCCTAGATTATACACTCCAGAAGGGGGAGTCTAAGAGGGAATATACACAAAATGTAATTAAAGCTAGATTACGGCTAAAATGTATTATCACATTGTTTTGTATGTTTATATAAAGAGGATCTAACATGGGTGGCTTTGTTATATGGAATTTATCAATAGATTCCATATGACATTGTCATGAGTGTAAGATTCTGTATTCGACCATGTTTGCTATGCAACGCCAGTTTTGATTGGTTTAAAACCATGTATTATTTTCCAATAACCCACGCTCGTGCCAATAATACACGCTCGTGAGTCAAGGCTGTTACAATTTTATATATCTAATATTCACACACTTTATGTAAGGTTACTATAGCCGAGTGGGCTAATGGGTTAGTCTTTCAATATATTTTTATCACGACGCGAGTTCGAATCCTACGAGGCCCCTTCCTTTTTTTTTCTTTTCTTTTTCTTTTTTTTTTTTATCCCTTTTTTAATTTTCAAAATCAATGCCATATGATAGATGCTCTTGATCGTAGTACTGTAGTGTCTGTAAAGAAATGTATATTTCATCAACAAATAATGCAATACTCAAGAAATAAATTACAAGGTTTTCCCGGGGTTTCTTTGCTGTTTTTCTATTAGAAAGAGGTCGATCACAGAACTAAACAGTACATGTACATGGTAGAATAGAAATAATCAACTCGGATATTTTGCAATTTTAATTTTGCGGCCTTCGTTATTAATTTAATTGCAAAATATCCTCGTCCTCGTTGTATATCCTGCAACAATACACGAATCATCGTTAATTATTTCTTAAACATAACTCATATCTATTAGAAAGTAATTGAAAACCTCTTTAAATTGATTACAGTCTATACAGTTAATTTTTTTCTACAGAAGTAACCCTGAAAGTCTTATATTAATTGTGACGTCAGACATTATCTATAACATCAGAAAAGTGTAATTACACATTTTATCTTATGACGAAATCATATTACATTGTACACAAACGGGCCTTTCGTGGGATAAATCTATTCTAGTATTGTGTATCTAACAGATGTCAGTTCCTACAAATCTCGTGGAACTTAACACTTACTCGACCCTATAGATATATCTGAAAATTTACCTTAATCGTAGATAATTAAATATTGTGTTGTAAAGTCAGGTGTGGATAATGACAATTGTTTGTAACAAGACTAGACTACTAGTATTCGGATAAACATGAATTGATCTGTTGCATTCAATGGTTAAGTTTTGCGGTGGTTTGTGATTGTGACCTTGTCAAACATTGAATATCTTAGGTAATTTTTTATAGAGATCAATATTTCTACCACAATACCCTGTGTTATTCAACTCTCAGACCATCAGTTAATCATTACAGCTGTTGATTAACAACTGTTTATACCACACCTGGTATAAACTCTGTACGCATTTTGATTGGTTAACACGGTGAACTTTGACCCAAGCTGCAATTGTTATTGACATCATCAGTAATCTAATGACGTCACATCACCGGGTCCCGGACGTCACCGGTACACTTTATTTGCATACGCGAAATTATACTTGGCCATGTTTACCTTTGATTCAAGCCGATATTATTGTGGTAGAAACAGGTCACACGACTCGAAATTGTTGGATATGGGATTTATTTCACACTCGTAAGTTATTTTTTAAAAGTTGCAAAAAACACTCGCTAAAGCTCGTGTCTTTTGTAACTTTAAAAAAATAACTTACTCGTGTGAAATAAATTCCATATCCATCAACCACTCGTTGTGTAACCTCTATATCTCTAGAAATTCAGATGCAAATGAAACCATTAATCCACACTTGATAGGTTAGGCCTCATCAACAAAAATAACGGGTCTGTAAGTTATGGTAATCACTGGTTAATGGGAGAGACTCAGACTTAATGCCAAATCACTGCAGTTATAATTATAGGATTCTACAAGTAGAATGTGCTACCATCACTTTTGGTAAATTTAGAACAGGAGGTAATCTTATTCAATGACACCCAAGGGGGGCATTGGGAGTCAAAGGCAACTAAAGGGAGCCAAATGGGATTTAGACCACACTGGAATAATCTAGGCCTATGGAACCCAAGGGGACATAGAAGGAGCTGAGTGAAACCATCTATGGTAGTGGATTATAAAGGAGCCCAAGAAAGGGTCTATGGGGGACATGTAGACAAAGGTAACCCATAGGGAGTCAAGAAGGGGCCAATAAGGAGCCAAGAAGGGGCCAACGGTTGGATCAAGGCCAATTGAAGTCAATGGGAAGCAGGGAAAATAGAGGCGTTGAGGGAAGACAGAGAGACCAAGCTGGATAATCGAGGCCAATGGAGTGTTAACCAAAGGAGGACCATCTAAGCCAATGCAACTCAAGGGGAGCTGATAGGGAATAAGTGGAACCATCTAGGACAATGGAATCCAAGAGGAGCAAAGAAGGGGCCAGTCGGGACAATCTAGACATCCAAAAGGAGGAAAAAATAATTAAAACTCTTCATACCAATCTTTTGTCTGAATGATAATTTAACAATGAAATAGAATCAACATATTTTTAACCACATAACATAGACAAGTCATCGTAGATATCTTCATTTCTACTCCATTTTTCATTCTTACCATAGCAAAGAAAAGTTCTAAAGTTGTCATTCAGAACATCTTTGGAAAAATCATTACTAATGTAAGTGTGCTGTTTATCAGATATCATAACACATGTAAGTGTGATGTTTATCAGATATCATAACACATGTAAGTGTGACGTTTATCAGATATCATTATACATGTAAGTGTGACGTTTATCAGATATCATTACACATGTAAGTGTGATGTTTATCAGATATCATAACACATGTAAGTGTGATGTTTATCAGATATCATAACACATGTAAGTGTGATGTTTATCAGATATCATAACACATGTAAGTGTGATGTTTATCAGATATCATTACAAATGTAAGTGTGACGATAAGTCGAACATTTATTGTTACAATTTTGCGGACATCTGTGTAACAAGGGATAAAGCGTGTATGTTTCCCATATTACATAAAACTGAAATATTTTCACAAAGTTTGTCTCTGTCAAAAAGTGTGATAGAAAAATCTTCTGAATGCAAAGAGCGACAAAAAAGGGAGATAAATATAGGATACACACCACCAAAAATTGTCACATATGCACTACACTTTCATAGTTACATGGCGATACATCTGATAGAAAGGGCTGCTGATCCAATCCAGCAGTCACACATCAAAATCACTACTGGTTGTGTATATCAAAGTCCAATCACATGCATCCTTACAAAATTTTTAGTTAAATGAATTAAATTTAATGTTCTGTAATGATATCAGATATAATATTAGTCTACCAGAAAAAGCAGTGTAAAATATGTAGTTTTAAAGTATTGCTTTGTTGAAAAGTCAATAATGAAGTTATCTAGAACAAGCATAATAAGTAAACAAAATTTGTTGACAGGCAAGTACTATGGCTCACATGCAGCTGGAAGTGGAGAAACAGATGAAGAAGAAGTCACCAGTCACTGACATTGTAAGTTATGAACTATCCATGCAGTGATAGCCATAGCCAATAGTCAAAAGATTAATATCCATGTCACATTGTTTGCTAATACACTGGTTATTATAATACCTTCTAGACTCTTACCTTGTCTATGGCTGGTAATTTTGAGTCTGGCTGGTAATTTTGAGGTCTGGCTGGTAATTTTGAGGTCTATGGCTGGTAATTTTGAGATCTGGCTGGTAATTTTGAGGTCTGTGACTGGTAATTTTGAGGTCTGTGACTGGTAATTTTGAGATCTGGCTGGTAATTTTGAGGTCTGTGACTGGTAATTTTGAGGTCTGGCTGGTAATTTTGAGGTCTGGCTGGTAATTTTGAGTCTGGCTGGTAATTTTAAGATCTGTGGCTGGTAATTTTGAGGTCTGGCTGGTAATTTTAAGGTCTGGCTGGTAATTTTGAGGTATGGCTGGTAATTTTGAGGTCTGTGACCGGTAATTTTGAGATCTGGCTGGTAATTTTGAGGTCTGGCAGGTAATTTTGAGATCTCTGGCTTGTAATTTTGAGTCTGGCTGGTAATTTTGAGGTCTGTGGCTGGTAATTTTGAGGCCTGTGACTGGAAATTTTGAGGTCTGACTGGTAATGTTGAGGTCTTTGGCTGGTAATTTTGAGGTCTGGTTGGAAATTTTGAGTCTGACTGGTAATTTTGAGGTCTGTGGCTGGTAATTTTGAGGTCTGGCTGGTAATTTTGAGGTCTGTGACTGGTAATTTTGAGGTCTGGTTGGTAATTTTGAGGTCTGTGGCTGGTAATTTTGTGGTCTTGCTGGTAATTTTGAGGTCTGTGAATGGTAATTTTGAGGTCTGTGACCGGTAATTTTGAGATCTGGCTGGTAATTTTGAGGTCTGGCAGGTAATTTTGAGATCTCTGGCTTGTAATTTTGAGTCTGGCTGGTAATTTTGAGGTCTGTGGCTGGTAATTTTGAGGCCTGTGACTGGAAATTTTGAGGTCTGACTGGTAATGTTGAGGTCTTTGGCTGGTAATTTTGAGGTCTGGTTGGAAATTTTGAGTCTGACTGGTAATTTTGAGGTCTGTGGCTGGTAATTTTGAGGTCTGGCTGGTAATTTTGAGGTCTGTGACTGGTAATTTTGAGGTCTGGTTGGTAATTTTGAGGTCTGTGGCTGGTAATTTTGTGGTCTTGCTGGTAATTTTGAGGTCTTGCTGGTAATTTTGAGGTCTTGCTGGTAATTTTGAGTCTGGCTGGTAATTATGGGGTCTGGTTGGTAGTTTTGAGGTCTTTGACTGGTAATTTTGAGGTCTGTGGCTGGTAATTTTGAGTCTGGCTGGTAATTTTGAGGTTTATGGTTGGTAATTTTGAGGTCTGGCTGGTAGTTTTGAGGTCTGGCTGGTAGTTTTGAGGTCTTTGGCTGGTAATTTTGAGGTCTGTGGCTGGTAATTTTGAGGTCTGGCTGGTAATTTTGAGGTCTGGCTAGTAATTTTGAGGACTGGCTGGTAATTTTGAGATCTGGCTTGTAGTTTTGAGGTCTTTGGCTGGTAATTTTGAGGACTGGCTAGTAATTTTGAGGACTGGCTGGTAATTTTGAGATCTGGCTGGTAGTTTTGAGGTCTTTGGCTGGTAATTTTGAGGACTGGCTAGTAATTTTGAGGACTGGCTGGTAATTTTGAGATCTGGCTGGTAGTTTTGAGGTCTTTGGCTGGTAATTTTGAGGTCTGTGGCTGGTAATTTTGAGGTCTGGCTGGTAATTTTGAGGTCTGGCTAGTAATTTTGAGGTCTGGCTGGTAATTTTGAGATCTGGCTGGTAGTTTTGAGGTCTTTGGCTGGTAATTTTGAGGACTGTACATGATGTTAAGAGGTAAAGATAAGAATACAGATGCGTGTGTGTGTTTTGATAGTGGTAATTTCAGGACCATCCAGAGGGTAATGTACTAGCAAGGATTCATCACTCTTGTGTCATGTAGATAAAGATATTTCATCCGGAATCTAGCTGTGTTGTACGTAGCACAGTTTCTCAAAAAGTATAAATGTTATTTCAGCCAAACCTGAATATACATGTACTTGCATTGTAGTACGGGGAATATTGAAATTTGAGTGAATTTTGGAGTTTGGTTAAAATTAAATATACTTACCAAGCAGGACAGGTGAGACCTATAATTCGGTGTAGTTCTTGATCAATTACATATGACAGATCAAATGAAATTTTCTGTATGTTTTTGACGGAATTATCGACCCTTTAAATTATGGTATAAGTCATATCTGAAAAGCTTGTTGTTGTAGATCAGTACTAAACAATTGAACTGATGAAGTACTATTTTATTACAGGTTGGCCTTCCTTTGCTGGGGAGCCAAATCATGTCCTGGGGTAACAAACCTTTACACGAGATGAACCTGGCCCAGTTACAAGTTCTCGTGAACGATCTACATTCACAGATAGAGAGTGAGCAGTGTCTTGACTTATTCAATCAGTAGCGATAAATTTGAGATATCTCCAGGCAACTGAAGAGTCAGATATTGTACAAGATGCTCCTTTAGGACCCAGTGGGCCAAAAGTGTGAAAAGTGAAGCCAAAATAAATGGAAGTTAGGAAAATCACAATGGGTGTAAATAGATGTCAGATTAAGAAGGGGAGAAACATGAAAATGTTATCAATCTGGAAAATTGGTCTTCTGTACAATTGTCTTAGAACATAACATGTATGTATTCTCAATAAGTTCCACTATTTATACGAGTTCAGGTGTTGAGTATAAAACAGTGACCTTGGGTCATTAAAAGTGACTTACATTTGATGATAGTGACCATTAGTCAGTGATGTTGACCTTTAGTCATTTAAAGTGTATATTGACCTTAATTGAGTCCATGAAAGTAGTATTATGAACCCATTATTGTAACCTAAGTTCCAGGCGAATAGAGTTATTTTAGTGGCATTGTCTAAAATATAGATAGTAAGTTGATTATTGTTTAGTGATCTTCTGGCTATAATGACCTTGAGCCGAGTATACTCTGGCAATATCTGAGAGTCAGTTTATTATCATATACAAAAAAAAAATGATGAAATCATAGTGACACATATAGCCTGTTACTTTGACCTTGATAAATAAAACCTTGATGTAAGTAAGATACATAACGTTAATGTACTATTACACAGAATAAGTTATATTATTATACCTTATGTAAGATTCTCAACTTATTATTGGTCAATTCCTTATCACATGACCTGAAACAATATGCAGTGTCAGAAACAGCGGAAAATCCCAAACATTGAGAAGGGAGACAATTGTTACAAACGCAAGTGACACAGACAACTTGTAAACATGGAGCAGACGTCCAAGAGGTTTGCCTCAATATTTGAGGAGGATATCGATAAATTGATATCTATTCGGTATAATAAAATAAATAGTGCTCTTGTCTGAGGGGAATATGGAGGATTGTTTCCCCTCGAGAACATTATCTTCCTTCGCCTATCGGCTCGGGGAGATAATGTTCCCGAGGGGAAACAATCCTCCATATTCCCCTCAGACAAGGGCACTATTTATATAATGTTTGAATGTGGTTTGTGTTACATTTTAGTGAACTTTGCAAAATGTTGACCGTAAGGTGTTAATTTTACAGAGTTGAATGAAGATCTGGTTCGTCTTCTGATGGAGCGAGATGAACTACATATGGGCCAGGACTCAATGTTGGTGGACATAGAGGATCTAACGAGGTACAATCATATACATGTTACACTAGGTTGTCCGACATTAAAATGACTAAATCAGACATAGGACATGAATAAAATATAACGTTAGATTAATTAAATCTAAATAATTTGCTGCATAAGATGATATTGTCACCAAACATTGAGATGAATCAGATGATATTGTCACCAAACATTGAGATGAATCGGATGATATTGTCACCAAACATTGAGATGAATCAGATGATATTGTCACCAAACATTGAGATGAATCAGATGATATTGTCACCAAACATTGAGATGAATCAGATGATATTGTCACCAAACATTGAGATGAATCAGATGATATTGTCACCAAACATTGAGATGAATCATGTTTCGATCCCTTCAAACTTTGAGATCTAGCTATTAGATAAAATTTATCATCAAACTTTGTTATGAATCAGATAATACATGTATATCTCATGAAACTTTGAGATGATTCAGATGATATTGAGATAAATCTGAATATTTTCAGGAGAGCTGAAGACAAAGCCAAGAGATTCAACACACAGACGGGGAAGAAGGGCTTTAACTCTAAGAGATCATGACAGCAGCTTTTTATGTAGTTTTGAGGAAAATATCCTGAAATCCATTCCAAAATTCCGAAGTCTTCCAGACTGGCCAGCACCTGCTTACTACAAACCTAGAGTGACCACATTGGCAGTGTTTGGCTGATAAATAATCACCATGCTACCAGCAGACACAAAAACTGACTTGAATCTCTGAATGAGGTTTCCTGGTATTGCTAATGTGTGATGCAAACTCCACTCTGTATGTCTGACTACAGGTGTGTGGGACTATTGTCTGCTCACTAAATAGCAGTCCGTGTGGACAGTGCATGACCACTGTAGATAGTCTACATCAGTAGCCCCGTGTGGACAGTGCATGACCACTGTAGATAGTCTACATCAGTAGCCTCATGTGGATGGTACACGACTACTATGGATGGTACACGACTACTATGGATGGTACACGACTACTATGTATAGTCTACATCAATAGCCTCGTGTGGATGGTACATGTCTACTATGGATGGTACATGACTACATGACTACTATGGATGGTACATGACTACTATGGATGGTACATGACTACATGACTACTATGGATGGTACATGACTGCTATGGATGGTACATGACTACTATGGATGGTACACGACTACTACGGATGGTACACGGCTACTATGGATGGTACACGACTACTATGGATGGTACACGACTACTATGGATGGTACACGACTACTATGGATGGTACACGACTACTATGGATGGTACATGACTACTATGGATGGTACATGACTACTATGGATGGTACATGACTACTATGGATGGTACACGACTACTATGGATGGTACACGACTACTATGGATGGTACACAACTATTATGGATGGTACACGACTACTATGGATGGTACATGACTACTATGGATGGTACACGACTACTATGGATGGTACACGACTACTATGGATGGTACATGACTACTATGGATGGTACACGACTACTATGGATGGTACATGACTACTATGGATGGTACACGACTACTATGGATGGTACATAACTACTATGGATGGTACATGACTACTATGGATGGTACATGACTACTATGGATGGTACACGACTACTATGGATGGTACACGACTACTATGGATGGTACACGACTACTATGGATGGTACACGACTACTATGGATGGTACACGACTACTATGGATGGTACACGACTACTATGGATGGTACATGACTACTATGGATGGTACACGACTACTATGGATGGTACATGACTACTATGGATGGTACACGACTACTATGGATGGTACATGACTACTATGGATGGTACATGACTACTATGGATGGTACATGACTAATATGGATGGTACATGACTACTATGGATGGTTCACGACTACTATGGATGGTACATGACAAATAACTAACGAAATAGTTACACGAGAACTTACTATCCTATCCAGGCACATAGATCCATAACTCAAGAATTTGGTGTATGAGCCTTTTGGATGTCATATATAGCCTGTGTGGATGGTACATGACCCCCGGGGATGTCATATATAGTCCGTGTGGATGGTACATGACCCCTGTGGATGTTATACATAGCCCGTGTGGATGGTACATGACCCCCGGGGATGTTATACATAGCGCGTGTGGATGGTACATGACCACCGGGGATATTATACATAGCCAGTGTGGATGGTTCATGACCCCCGGGGATGTTGTACATAGCCCGTGTGGATGGTACATGACCCCCGGGGATGTTATATACAGCCCGTGTGGATGGTACCTGACCCACGGGGATGGTATATATAGCCCGTGTGGATGGTACATGACCCCCACGGATGGTATACATAACCCATTTGGATGGTACACGACCCCTGTGGATGTTGTACATAGCCCGTGTGGATGGTACATGACCCCCATGGATGTTATATGTAGTCCGTGTGGATGGTACATGACCCCCGGGGATGTTATACATAGCCCGTGTGGATGGTACATGACCCCCACGGATGTTATATATAGCCCGTGTGGATGGTACATGGCCCCCACGGATGGTATGCATAACCCATGTGGATGGTACACGACCCCTGTGGATGTTGTACAAAGCCCGTGTGGATGGTACATGACCCCCACGGATGTTATATGTAGTCCGTGTGGATGGTACATGACCCCCGGAGATGTTATATGTAGTCCGTGTGGATGGTACATGACCCCTGTGGATGTTGTGCAAAGCCCGTGTGGATGGTACATGACCCCCACGGATGTTATATATAGCCCGTGTGGATGGTACATGGCCCCCACGGATGTTATATATAGTCCGTGTGGATGGTACATTACCCCCACGGATGTTATATATAGTCCGTGTGGATGGTACATTACCCCCATGGATGTTGTACAAAGCCCGTGTGGATGGTACATGACCCCCACGGATGTTAAATATAGTCCGTGTGGATGGTACATGACCCCCACGGATGTTAAATATAGTCCGTGTGGATGGTACATGACCACTGTGGATGTTGTACAAAGCCCGTGTGGATGGTACACAACCCCTGTGGATGTTGTACAAAGCCCGTGTGGATGGTACATGACCCCCACGGATGTTATACATAGCCCATGTGGATGGTACACAACCCCTGTTGATGTTAAACGTCCCATGTGGACAGTACCTGACTTCTGTGGATGGTACATGGCCCCTCATAGTAATGTGTGGATGGTATGTGACCCCCATGCATGGTATGCAATTTCCAGGTAGTCTTGTATGGACAGACTAAGATCCCTTTGGATGATATGTATGATGTATTTAATTTGAATCATTGTAGGCCTTTCATATGTACTGTATATTTGTCCTTTCAAGGCATGTACGTCAGCTTTATTTATCATGCAAAAAATATATGTAACCATATACTAGACATTTAATCAAAATATTGGCTATATCTAATAATAACCTGGTTAGCTAGCAGTATAGCCCTGCTAGTTATAGTGATAACCCTAGTTAGCTAGTGTGACTGTGTCCGGAACAAGTTATTGGCAGTACTAGTGCTTGGCTAACTTGATACAGCAATGTAATGTATGTTAGATTGAAGACTGATATAGTGTGGAAAATGATAGTGAGAATCCCCCCCCAGGGGTTAGCTGTCATTTTATCACAAGCTGAACAAGGCGTTTTTATGTGTTTGTGTGGTTGCTGATTGTCATCAGATTTGTGGTTTGATTGTTGCAAAGATGTGTAATTATCATGTGTGATACTACTGGAAAATAATTAACATGTAAACAGTTTTCTGTAGCTTAATCACACAACATGTTTTGACCTAATTATAATGTACACTGTATGTCTAAGGTGGTTCTTACATCTATAATCATTCACCCCTACATCAGCAGGCATCCAATCGTAATTCAAAATTTCTCATGTGATTTACTTTATAGCAAGGTACAACTTACTCCCGGATAAAGATTGTTTGTATTTTTCATGTTTGAACTATGGTACTGATGTACATATTAATTGCATGTATTGTTGCTTTTGCTATTATACACACATTGACTGAAGTTTGAGGTAGAGAGGGACACTTCTGTATCTGATGAAGGTGGGCTACCGGTAATCAAATTGCTCTTCGTCCCAGTGTCAGTCTTCTGTCTGTCCGTCCGTTCTTTAACAATTTTTGTTATCATTATTTCTCAGAAATTTCCTCATGGTTCTTCCTCAAATTTCATTTCTCTAGTTGTGCTTGCTCCATTTGGAGACTGATCTGAAACAATATGACCAACGATTAAACACCAGGGGTCATTTTAGATTTTGAAAGTTGAATATTGCTTTTAAGAATGTTCTTCATGGATCTTTCTCAAATTTCATATGTAGATTCCCCTTGGCTTGTAGTGGTGCTTGATCCATTTTGTGACACCAAAAAACTAGATGGCAAACGTACAGTCAGCTATTTTAAATTTTGACAGCTGAAGATTGCTATCTATATTTCCCAGAAAGTTCTTGATGGGATCTTTCTCAAATTTCAACTGTAAGTTTCCCTTGGTCCCTAGTTGTGAATGTTCTATTTTGAGTTCTTCGTGGTTATTTCTTCTTATATCTAAAAATCTTAAAAATGTAAACAGAGTGGTCTTGATCGAATTCATATATTATCGATCGTAACCCTATTGGAAAACTGTGGGAGCCTTTCCCTATTATCTTCAGAAAAAAATACATGTTTTCTTTTCGACGAAAGTAAAATAATCAGATATTTTTGTTACCTGTATAACTTTCATGGCCTGTGTCATTTGTATGATATTTTTCACACTGCTTTTTTACTTTCTGTATGAAATATAAGTCGCTGGTTGTGTTTTGAGTGGTGATGCTAATATGTACCTAGCTGATATACATACATATACATACCGAACGGTATGTATACATTATATTTATATGCAACTTTTTTCATTGTGTCTCAACACGTGACTAAAGCATCTCGTTCTGCAGCGTATAAAATGCTGCTTCCACCTATTGATATCTGATGTACAAGGAATAATGTCTTTTCCATTGGAGAAGTATACAGGTTAAAACACTTAATACATGTATATTTTATTTAAAGTTTAGTCTTTTTTCTTGTCAGTATGAATTCTGTACAAATTTCTTTTATCACTGTATCAAATATAATGATCACACAATAATGTGTTTCTGCACTCCCATTATCTTATCACGCTTCAGTTGTGTAAGTGTACAAGACTGAAATTACATTATTCTAATATAACACAGTACAGTGATGTAATAACACAGTACAATGATGTTATAACACAGAACAATGATGTTATAACACAGTACAATGATGTAATAACACAGTACAATGATGTAATAACACAGTACAATGATGTAATAACACAGTACAATGATGTAATAACACAGTACAGTGATGTAATAACACAGTACAGTGATGTTATAACACAGTACAGTGATGTAATAACACAGTACAATGATGTAATAACACAGTACAATGATGTAATAACACAGTACAGTGATGTAATAACACAGTACAGTGATGTAATAACACAGTACAATGATGTAATAACACAGTACAGTGATGTAATAACACAATACAGTGATGTAATAACACAGTACAGTGATGTAATAACACAGTACAATGATGTAATACCACAGTACAGTGATGTAATAACACAGTACAATGATGTAATACCACAGTTCAGTGATGTAATAACACAGTACAATGATGTAATAACACAGTACAGTGATGTAATAACACTGTACAATGATGTTATAACACAGTACAATGATGTAATGGCACTGTATAATGATGTAATAACACTGTACATAGGGAATACTTGACTAGTATGTCGCAATACAAAGTTTATTTTGGTATGAGGCTTAGGAAAGACAAGTTGCTGAGTCAGTGTATTAATGTGCCATTGCAAAATAGTTCCGGCTTTTGATGTAAATCAGATTTAAATTTCACTTAACCATATATGAAAATAACACGCAAATACAAATTATTCCCAACAAAGACCCATTTAAGTTACTGTATGTTTAAAACAACAATCAACAAAGCGATTAAGTTTTCACAGACATGTACTTTAGTTCAGTTCAGGGTCAAGTTGAAAGTATTCCCGTCAGGTGTGGAACAAATTAACGTGAATCGACGGATAAAGAATACGTCCATCCGTCGGTTATCGGTCAATGTGTGTGGCAGGATAAAATAATGTAATAACATGTACAATGATGTATTAGCACTGTACTTATACAAATGTACAAATACATATACTATGCTTTAATTATAATTTGTACTTCATCACGTCTTTCTCTTCCACATCTATGCTAAAGATAATGAAGCGTTATCAGTAATATTTAGTTTAAGAGTTATTACAAACCAAATGTTAACATTGTGATTGTAATAAATTATTTTAAAAAAAATTTCCTTGTCTCAATGATTTTTAGCTCACCTGGACCAATGGCCAACAAGTTAATATACATGTATATCATCTGTGAACTTTTCATACAAGTCTCTAATGGTCATAAACTGCTGAGCAGATTTTTGACGGAATTTAGTCCGATACAAACTTGGGTGAAAGGGAATGAATTTCATATAAAGTGGGTCTGGGTCACCAAGGGTCTGAGGGGCCCAGTAGAAGATATAACAGCAAGGGTCTGAGGGGCCCAGTAGAGGATATTACAGCAAGGGTCTGAGGGGCCCAGTAGAGGATATTACAGCAAGGGTCTGAGGGGCCCAGTAGAGGATATTACAGCAAGGGTCTGAGGGGCCCAGTAGATTTGTAACAGAGCCAAGATGTCGATAAACTGTGAGATTTATAGTCATTTTGATCGAGGGATTTTATTGTACATGTTGTATAATTGTGGATCGGGACATCTTCGGTGATACTCGCCCACAATGTGGGCGACTTAGCAAAAATTACCTGTCCGTTATCCTGGCAAGTTACAAAGATGTATAGCCAATTTATCATATTGTCCTGAGGACCGGTTATTTTCCTTGAATGACCGCATTATCAGATAGAAAAAAAGAGAAACAAAATCAACCGTGTTTTCAACCCCGTCTTTCGTGTTCATTTTCTAAAGGAATTATCGTTTTCCGGGTGTAAAATTCATCGACAACCAGGTGTAAGCACCGGCACCCGGTCAGTACGATTGAACCCGGTGAATCAGGTACACTGTATCCTATCCTTTGAGTATGTAGGTGTCACAATCTGAATCTAGGAGATGGAGACAGATAATGAAGATCTTGGAGATGGATCAGGACAGGAAGATCTGGGATAGATATCCTAAATAATGTTCACTCGCCTTTTAAATCAACTGTCAAGTCCTTGTGCAAAAAGAGAAGAATTGGCTCGTAGTGACACTTTGCTATCCCAAGAGAAATACTGTATATTGAAGGGATGGATGGAAGTCCCTTCCAGTAGTACAACTGAGGTAAAATCTGGAGAATTACACAAAAAACACAAAACACCATTAATATATTGGCCTCATTTAATGAGTTCATCAAATTTTGAACCAATTATTTGAACACGCATTGTAATGAAGTGATGAATGTTCCAAGAATGATCAGTATTTCTGATCATCACAAAACCAGTTTACAAACCCATTCGGTGACAATCTGGCAGTGTATGTGATAAACATTTTCTTCATACCATATTTATCCTGCAATAAGCCCAGGGGCAATATATAGTACATGTATCTGACTAAAAAGGTGTGCTGTACATCAAAGACCAATGAAATGGTGTTAATATATCAACAAATGGTGTTTATATCAACTGAATTATAATGTATATGGGTAGGCTTTGTATATGTCATGGACATACTGCTGGATAAAAAATGTAAACTTCAAAATAATGTTGGTTTCAATATCTATTGAACTGCCACTCAAATGGTAGGCTTATTGCTGGATAAGTATGGTCAATTTCAAGCTGTTAAACGGTACACCACATATATGAACATCTAATTGCTCAATGAAACAGAACTCTCTTTGATAATATGTCGGTGGTATTAGAGTGACAAATAGTATTATGCATGTATGATAATATATACACAACAAATCCGATGAAGCTTTGTTAACACGTTACTAATTTCTTCTAACTCAACTGAATCCAACAACAAAGTTAGTCAATATTACAAAAACACTAAACGTATTGTTGTGTTAATTAACCAACATCGTCAGATATCCTACCTTGATTACACTACACTAAGCTATGATAATCACCCATGGGTCAACTCAGTGAAAAATCCTCGTTTGAATAGAACCTATACGATTGGCTCGGTCACAGTTTCCTTTCAGAATTTCAACCAATCAGATTGAAGGTAACATAGGCTTTACAATAGTTGCATAACTACAACAGTTGAAGCACATGATCTCGAAAATGTATTTCAGAAATTAAATATCAACGTGTTTAGACCATTTCAGCAGAATATTATTGAAACTGTTTGTCTAACAGAGAATTCTACATTGAAGATTTGTAGGAATTCTTTTCTGCTATTTGTCTATCACAGAATCTTTTCTCTCTAGTGTAGTGGCGTAGTGTAGTGTAGCGTGGCGTAGCGTAGTGGCTTAGTGGTGTAGTGTAGTGTAGTGTAGTAGCGTAGTGTAGTGTAGTGGCGTAATGTAGTGTAGTGTGGCGTAGCGTAGTGTAGTGGTGTAGCATAGTGTAGTGTTCTGCAATCAAGGTGGGTATCCTATGATAACTTGTCTAATATACAAGACCTGTCTTTTGTTAATTCTACCTAAATTCTCTGCAGCGACTGTTAAAAAAGATCTGCAGTGTAACTTTTATAAACAATAAAAACTTTCTTAGCAATTTTCACAAATTTTCTTAGTAATTTTCACAAACAAACGAGTGCAATGTTAGCTATTAAAAAAAAAGATGACAGATTTGCAGTGTAACTTTAATGAACATGAGAAACTACCTTTTTCACAAGCACAGAGATTCTCTGTTATAACTGCCATCTTCACAAGCACAGAGATTCTCTTTTATAACTGCCATCAACAAGAAAAAGACAAAGCCCGTTACAGCTAGAAATATTCACAATCTAACGGACAAATATACAAACTAAAATTTGAAATAATAAGTTGAAACAGGCTACAGTTTACATAAGTATGGTTGTATAGATTGATAGAATTATATTTTTTGGCAAGCTGATGTCAACAAAAGCAAATCATAAACAGGCATCATAACAAATGATATATTCTGTCGGCTAACTCAGGAAATCTACTCAACTTATCACAGACACAAAGTAAGACACTTTTTTTTGTATAAAAGCACTATGCTATCCCCAAAACTAGATGTGATGTCAAAGGCTAAACAAAACAATAAATTAAATATGCTAATAAATAATTAATATTAGTGTTCTATGGCAAAATATGTAAATCAAGGGAAATAACTAGCAGTGTTGTTCACATGAGTCAGCACACACACATTCTTATCAACATACTAATATCTCACAAAATGATAGCACAAACAGTTCAATACATGTTAATTGACTTAAAAAAACTCAATCACAAGCTTGAAATATGAAATTTTAACACTAATCCACTGTTATTTTAGGTAAAAGAAAAATCTGAAAATTTATAAATCGCTAGTCTAGCTTTCTTGGATTGCTTCCTTTGAGAAAAATATTACACACCTCCACATATAAATTGGATGGCTTACTTGGATTGGAAACAAAAGAATAATTACACACAGACATATTTTCATTTAATGTTTCTCCAATGTTATCAGTGTGGCAGAAACGAAATGTTGAGGTTATAATAGTGGTGATGGTGATGAGGGATCGCACAAGAAACATAACATCCTCTATACATTGTAACAGATACGGGACATCCTCTATACATTGTAACAGAGCTATGCGACATCTTTTATACATTGTAACAGAGATACATGACATCTTCTATACATTGTAACAGATACGTGATATCTTCTATACATTGTAACAGATACGTGACATCTTCTATACATTGCAACAGATACGTGACATCTTCTATACATTGTAACAGATACGTGACATCTTCTATACATTGCAACAGATACGTGACATCTTCTATACATTGTAACAGAGATATGTGACATCTTCTATACATTGTAACAGAGATACGTGACATCTTCTATACATTGTAACAGATACGTGACATCCTCTATACATTGTAACAGATACGTGATATCCTCTATACATTGTAACAGATATGTGATATCTTCTATACATTGTAACAGATACGTGACATCCTCTATACATTGTAACAGAGATACATGACATCTTCTATACATTGTAACAGATACGTGACATCCTCTATACATTGTAACAGATATGTGACATCTTCTATACATTGTAGCAGATATGCGACATCCTCTATACATTGTAACAGATACGTGACATCTTCTATACATTGTAACAGATACGTGACATCTTCTATACATTGTAACAGATACGTGACATCTTCTATACATTGTAACAGAGATACGTGACATCCTCTATACATTGTAACAGATACGTGACATCTTCTATACATTGTAAGAGAGATACGTGACATCATCTATACATTGTAACAGAGATATGTGACATCCTCTATACATTGTAACAGAGATATGTGACATCCTCTATACATTGTAACAGATACGTGACATCCTCTATACATTGTAACAGATATGTGACATCTTCTATACATTGTAACAGATACGTGACATCCTCTATACATTGTAACAGATACTTGACATCCTCTATACATTGTAACAGATACGTGACATCCTCTATACATTGTAACAGATACGTGACATCTTCTATACATTGTAACAGATACGTGACATCTCCTATACATTGTAACAGATACGTGATATCTTCTATACATTGTAAGAGAGATTTTCCCCACTGTTTTGGGACAGGGCCTTTTTGCCTCAGTTAGGGAAGAAAATTACTGAATTAGGATTAACACTTTCTGGAGCAAAATCCAAGTTACTGGAATTTCTTTAGAATATCAAACAATTGGGAATGGGGCCCAATATCAGCTAGAAAAAAGCTCTGTAGGATACAGAACAAACGTAAATATCTATATATTTTCAGACTATACCACTGTCTACAATAGGAAACAGAACAAACGTAAATATCTATATATTTTCAGAATATACCACTGTGTGACAGAATGATTCAGCTGTATGTTGGCTATGTGAGAATATTTTACGAATAGCACCAGTAGTCCAAAGCTACATTAGGAAATAAAGTGATTTCATGCCCTTTCTCATTATCTGATATGTACTTGCTTTATTGACAGTCTAAATGTACTGAGTTTACAATGACTATACGTTTGTACCTCACTGTTTCAAAAAACCAATTGAACAGTATTGGAAACATTCAGCAAAGTTGGGAGGGGGAAGGGGTTGGTATACCATAGGATGTGTAAGTAGGGCAGGTTGTGCTAGTGTTGGGGTGTGGGTGATGAGGTTGTTTAAGAGTTGAGGTTGTGTAGGTGTTGAAGTGTGAATTGGCAAGTTGTGTAAGTGAACGGGTTGTATAACGTTTGACTGATATATCATCACTATATACTATTATGTATCATTAAATTTTGCACAATTCAATCCTATACTAGCAATGCTGTGGATAAAAAGACTAGATTCATCTATGAACCATTTTTGGTAATGATAATCTTTTTTTACAAACATGGGGAACACAAAGACACATACAGATATGTATATAGGGTATTTCAATTCCTTCCTAAATCCAAATCGTTTGGTTTCAGAGAAGATGTTGGTTATACATTTTGTATCAATTCAGCCAAATTAACCAATTTTGGCCCGGCTCCTCAGGTCCCCAGGAAGTTAGCCCCACAATTTGTACAATTTTGAATCCCTAACCCATAGGGGTGATAGCAGTAAAATATGAGAGATATTCATTGCTTAGTTTCAGAGAAGTCGTTTATAACAATTCAGCCAAATAGACCAATTGCAGACCCATATCCCTCAGGCCCCCGGAGGGTCAGCCCCACCATTGGTACAATTTTGAATCTCAACTCCGTAGGGATGCTAAATAAAACAAAAGCAAAATATGATATCACTGACAGTTAAACACTACATATAAATGGGGAAACATTCAATAAAGAAAAAATAGCATATTGTTGGGTTTTTTTTCAATATGAAGGGTAGGATTTACCAAAATACAAAGAGTAAGATTTACCAATAACACTTATTAGGAGTAAATCAAGTTCCAAATGTATAGACTAGTCTGTCAACAGAAAGGCCACAGAGATAGTTACAAGGGAGGTAACTCCAAATGCCCAGATATGCAATCATCACACATTCTCAATCCTTGTCATCATACCTATTCTACAATCCCTCAAAGCTAACCAATCGCTTCTTCCTTCCTTCACAATACAGTCATCTTTCGTTGGTGATGCTTCTTGAAATAAATTGCATACTTTGGGGGAAAAAATCCCTTAACACAATTTTCAGTTCTTTCCTGATACCATAATCAGTTTTGTCTTATTTAAATTTTACCAAAATTTTAGAGAAAAAATTTTCTTAGATGAACTTAACCATAATATCTAGACAAAGTGGTACTAAAGAAAGTCTGAGAAAAATTCTGACTATTCTCCTATATTTGTAGATTTGTATTTAACCTATAATCCCATATCCTCCTTCATTCATGTCAGATGTCAGCCCTCAGTATATAAACATCACAAAGTCAACAATGTTATTAACAGCTGACACAAAGAATAATAAGGCACAGGATATAAATTGTTGGAAATGACTTCTGATATCTATGCTGCAATAATAAAGAGGACGGAATCAATACATTAACTTCACAAATATTTTGCGTTTCTTAATAATTTTTTTCTCCCTTTTTTGTAAATTCATAACAAAAATCATCTCACATTTTAAAGTTTTGTACATTGCAAACCTGAAATCTGAAAAAAAAAACATAAAGTTAGTATACATGTATTCTATATCAATCTCTTACTAAATTCATGAAACTTTCAATTTTCCATTCACAGTCACAATTTGTACACTAATAAATTATATATACATAGCTAAATAACATGTACATGCTGTCAATGTAAACTCCACAACCAACAGCCATAATTTAGTGAATACTTAATAAAATACACTGTATACCATTTACATTAAACAAGAACAGAGAGCAACCCTGGGCTTGTTTTTCCTTTGCTAGTGTGTGGTTTCAGTTCATATGATACTGCCCCAGTTTGGTGAATGTGTTGACTTATAACATGGTTATATCTCATAATCTCCAGTACACTCGCTGCATTAACCAATTACAAACTTAAGCTTTGTATCAATTCTGGTGCAGGACAATATGTGTAATGAAAATCCTTAATATATAACAATACCAATTACCTAGATATCGAAAAACACTTTTTTTTCTCCTCACATGTGAAAATTTTATATTCACTCTCACTTTATGCATACAGATAACCATTATTGTAGCATGTTTGGTATCACTCTCCTTCCGACCAACTGGTCCTTATAACATAGCGTACTGCATGCTGACCAAACACAGTCCATGTGAGACAATTTGGCTGTATAGTTATCAAAAGTTAGAAAGGCCTGAACAAAAGTCCTAAGAACAGCCAACATACTGTTGACGGAACAGCCAACATACTGTTGATAGAACAGCCAACATACTGTTGATAGAACAGTCAACATACTGTTGATAGAACAGCCAATACTGTTGATAGAACAGCCAACATATTGTTGATAGAACAGCCAACATACTGTTGATAGAACAGCCAACATACTGTTGATAGAACAGCCAACATACTGTTGACAGAACAGCCAACATACTGTTGATAGAACAGCCAACATACTGTTGATAGAACAGCCTAAATTTTCTACTTGTGACAATAACTAAGGTTAATAGCCAAGATCTTTTATACTGAAGTCATATATATCATCGTTTGTATTCTTCATGCCTATTTTCCCTCGTGACACAGGAGAGTTCCGCTGCATTTCAAGATCCAAGTTAGCACGCTCCTTCTGAATGATCTCATCATCATCTGGTTCAAAGTCATCTTCATACAGTCTGCAATAATAAGATTATCAGAAATATCTATAGAGACAACAATCTAGACAAATATATGAATAAGATGAATTAATGGCAGCAGTTTTCTGAAAATTTATTAAAGAACTTATTTTGTTAATTACAATTTATCAAAATGGGCATATCATATAATTTGATTTATTTTACATTTAATGGTAGCCACTGAATACTTCAACAACATCAAAATCAGATAAGAATAAAATACATGAAAAGTCTTGTAAAATTCTTCTGTTTTTTTTTTTTTTTTGGAAACAAACCAAGAAACTTGCTAACAGCTACTTGTTGTAGTTCATTACAAATGAAAACAAATCGCATTTCACTTTCATAAGCTCCACCCAATTATATGCTGACCCTTTTTGGGTAGCCCTTCACCACAATATAATACTGGCCCAATATCAAGTCTCTTGGTTACTCTTTAAGGATTTTAGCATATTCTGACGTTAAATTTATGTCAAGGTCATTCATTTAAACAAACTTAGTAGCCCTTCACCCAAGCATGCTATAAACCCAATATCATCGGCTGGGGCCTTTTGGTATTGAGAAGTCCTTTCACTGTAACCTTGAATGAACTTAATAGCTCCTCACCCAAGCATGCTACAGACCCAATATCATCGGTCTAGGCTTCTTAGTTGTAGAGAAGAATTTTTGTCTATTTGACCCCTGTGACCTTAAATGTGGGTCAAGGTCATTCATTTGAACAAACTCCTTATATCTCCTCTGTGACTCATCGCATGAGGGGATAATAAGCAACCGAAACATTTGGATCACCATTAATTTAGCTGTAGCATGACAATCAGGAAAAGGGAAGGATACACTGCTCAATTGTCAACATTCGTGAAAATGTTGAAAGTTCATACATGTACATAATAGGAGTGAGTTGTAGTCAATCCTCTAGCCTATTATTAGAACATGATTTCAGTTTCAGGAATACCAGTAATCAGGTGTTACTAAAATAGTCTCCAAGTCTTTAAACACAACTTGAAATAACGAATATAAAGTTTATCAAGTTTCAAAGAAATCACTCAAAAATGTAGGATCTAGGGACAAAAATCAGACACTGAAATAAACAAAGGAACGCCACCCCATATAATATGTCAAATATGATGGGCATAAAACAAACTGAATGTGTTTAAGGTCCTTCAACTTTAACTTTAACTTTTTGACTTTGCCAATTCTCCAAAATATAATACACTGATTCACATTCCCATCTACAAAATAGAATTGAACAAATACTAAAAGCAGTTTGAACATGCACACAATGAAAAAGAAAATGAGAAATTCTTAGGAGTTAAAGATTTATTAAAAAGTCAATGAAGCACTGAAGAACGAAAGGTGTGCCTGGTTCCCGTGCAGGAGATGAGTGGGACATCCTACAACACCAGTAGATAGTGGGACATCCTACAACACCAAGAGATAGTGGGACATCCTACAACACCAGTAGATAGTGGGACATCCTACAACACCAAGAGATAGTGGGACATCCTACAACACCAGTAGATAGTGGGCCGTCCTACAACACCAGGAGATAGTGGGACGTCCTACAACACCAGTATATAGTGGGGCGTCCTACAACACCAGGAGATAGAGGGACGTCATACAACACCAGTAGATAGGGATGTCCAAAAACACCAGGAGATAGTGGGCCGTCCTACAACACCAGTAGATAGGGACGTCCTACAACACCAGGAGATAGTGGGACGTCCTACAACACCAGTAGATAGCGGACGTCCTACAACACCAGAAGATAGTGGGACGTCCTACAACACCAGAAGATAGTGGGACGTCCTAAAACACCAGAAGATAGTGGGACGTCCTACAACACCAGTAGATAGTGGGACATCCTACAACACCAGTAGATAGTGGGACGTCCTACAACACCAAGATATAGTGGGACGTCCTCCAACACCAGGAGATAGTGGGACGTCCTACAACACCAAGAGATAGTGGGCCGTCCTACAACACCAGGAGATAGTGGGACGTCCTACAACACCAGGGGATAGAGGGACGTCCTACAACACCAGAAGATAGTGGGACGTCCTACAGCACCAGGAGATAGTGGGACGTCCTAAAACACCAGTATATAGTGGGACGTCCTACAACACCAGAAGACAGTGGATGTCCTAAAACACCAGTAGATAGTGGGACGTCCTAAAACACCAGAAGATAGTGGGACATCCTACAACACCAGTAGATAGTGGGACGTCCTAGAACACCAGGAGATATTGGGACGTCATACAACACCAGTAGATAGGGACGTCCAAGAACACTAGGAGATAGGGACATTCTACAACACCAGTAGATAGACATTCTGGAACAATACTACCTAATAGTAATCGTCGTCTTGTGGCCCCCAGCTGCTTGTGAGAAATGTAATGAAAATAATAATGAAAGCAAATCTGTGCAGACATGTTTTGTGAGTTTTCCTTTAACGGCTTCAGTAAACACATGTAAATAGATAAATATAAATTACCATCCTCAAACAAACCTCCTTCCTAGCATAAAACTTCAGTAGTAAAGTTTGGGTTTGGCCATTTTTGTGAACCACTTTAACTTACCCCAGTATTATTTTAAAATTGATGATTTAACAAAAATGAAGAAGGAGGCTATTTGTTAACAGGGGCTTATCTGTGTACGGTATGCACCACTATTTGTTAACAGGGGCTTATCTGTGTACGGTATGCACCACTATTTTCATCTGCTTTTTCTACACAGTATTTATCTACAAATAATTGGATTTTGGTACTAAATTTTCAAACAGGTGAAGATAAAAACAGTATATTTTCACTTTTTTATTTATTGTACAAATCGCCTACATGTATATGTTGGTCCCGAGACACAATTAGGCTTCACACAATACCCTTCACGGGTGTTGTTTCACGGTTGACTGGCCAGACCTCGTGTCGGGTAAAGACTGTTTTCAGAAGTAATTTTTGGTATACCGGGTACTTAAACACGAACGGACAGAAAATCGGTCCGGTGTTAGGAACTCAGAAGGATCGGTATTTGAAAGTTTTTTAAATACAATAACAAAGAAGGACCATTCCCTTACAATGACAATTCATTCAATATTCAGAGGATTCAGTTTTTAGAAGGTTCGTATTTCGGAAGTTGTAGTATACACTGTATTGCACCTGAATACAGCAACTTGATCAATTGATCACGTGTTGATCGACTAAGATACATCCTTGTAATTGCTGATGAATAGATAAACAATTTCAAGGTATTAAACATCAAAACAACTATTTATTTCTTTATTTGTTCAATATTTACTTACCAAATGCTTTATATATTTAAGAATTTAATGATAAACTTGCTGTTGAAGAAGTAAATGGTGATCATAAATCACATTCATGACATCCATGCATCTGACCAACAAAGGTTTGTTTCTGTGTATAATGCACAGTGGATTTTTTCACTTGTCAATTTTTGAAAATAAGTTTGTACTGCATGTACACACAAATTTACGGTGGATAGGTGGATAATTTTCAAAGATTTTTTTCTATTTTAGATATTCAATTTCAAAATTCTTTTCTCTGATATTGTTATCAGAAATAATTTTCAAAGAGTATAGAAATGGTAAAGTTAGTGAAACAGGAAATACAGATTTTCTTTTCTTGGCCTACAAATATTCCTGAATGTTACAGAGCAATTCTCAATGAGAATACTGACACCTTTATTTTTTCCTAGGTTACTGCCATGCATACATTATAATTCCATGATCCCTCTCCTGAATATGATATAGTGTTGACTTTATATGGGTATGTTATTGTTACTGAGTACATGGTGAACCTATATCGGTGACAGATGAAGGCCACTCCCAAATGCATGTATACAGTATCCACAAGGCAGACCCTCTATAAATGGTCATACCTTGAATGATCTTCTATACCTCTTGTTGCTCATAAAACGTCTATTTTTACTTGTGGTTGCTTTCAACAGAAAGAATCTTGGAAATGGAACAGATACAATTAATCTATCTATCAAAGTGAAATTAGCAATTGCTTGTATCAAAACAGTTATACTTTTTTTTTTTGCTTAAGTTCTAGTATTTTTGTGAATCTTTATCAAAGTCAAAATAAACACATAAATTACCAAACTCCCTTGACACAAGTGTTAAAGAATTCATCCACAAACCTTCTTCAGTAAACTTTGATAGTTTATGATTTGCTTTCAATTCTAAAAAATAATCTAGAGTTGTCTCCCCTTCCCAAAATCTTCCCAGGTTAGCCCCCCTTGCCCACTGACATGACCTGACATGACATAGATGTTGCAAAACTTACATTTCTTCCTGTTCCATGGCCCCCTCCTCTGCTACAAGGTTTTCATATTCGTCTGAGGCATATTTTTCCCAGTCGGTAGGTTCAGGACCATCATTCTCCAAATCCTTCAGATGATAAAGAAAAAATTTGAATTTTCAGCATCACTTTGTTTACAATATGGCAAACAAAATACCCAAACAATTTAACATTTCCCTACAATAGATGAAGAGGAATCACAAGATATTTTGAAGAAAAAAAAGATTCATTGAAAACCCGGGAAAATATTTCAGGTGCACAAAACTTCTCTGTCAATATCTAATATCTAAGACCACACCAAATTAATCAGTTGTTTGTCGGGAATCCCGCTCTTAAAATGTTCATGTCCAGTAAAAAATAAAAACAAATTTTGCGGCACATTCAAATTTGAGAAAATCCCATAATAGACATTTAGTACTTTAAAATTTTTTAATTAATTTATAATTGTCAAAATCCAAGATGGCTGCCTGTCGTCCATGTTGTTGTCAGGTTGATCCTTTACAGGAATATGCACATCTATGGGTAAAGGGGACCCTTCATATGAAATTTGAGAACTAGCAGTTATAATCTTCAAATATCAAACTCCAAGATTGACACCATGCTGTCCGCCATGTTATCAAGTTTGAGAAAGATCCCTTTAATACTATCTGAGAAATAGTGTTAACAAATTTCAATTGTCAAAATCCAAGATGGCCGCCTGTCAGTGATATGCATAACTACGGACCAGGCAGAACTTACATAAGAAATCTGAGAAAGATCCCTTAAGTGCTTTCTGAACAAGAGGGCCATGGCCCTTAACAGTCATCTGACAATTGAATTGCTATATATAGAAAGCAATATTACACCAAAGTTTCCCCTTTTGGGCCCCACCCCAGGGGTGGCACCAGCCTCATTTATATCCAATATGATTGCCCTATGATAAACAACAAATCACATGCAACAGCTGGTATCATCACTGATGATAATAATTATCTGGGAAATGATAAGTCAAAAGAATTGACCTGAATTTGACCTGAAATTGAACTGAATTTTGAACATGAATTTTTGCTAAATGTTTCAGTCAGTACGTAACAGACAATCTTTCTGCAATACTATTCTGTACCCCAGTTTTATGGACAAAACCTACCCTAACATTGGCGAATGGGTCTCGTTGTTCATGTTCCAGGAACTTGTCTAGGTTGAAGAATGTATCAAAGAAAATATTGGTCATTTTACAGCTTTTTAGATCTGCTAGAGTTACTCGTCCTTCCTGTTTTGGTCTTACTAAATCCAACATCTGAAAACAAAAAAAACCCATTATTTTTCACTATTATTCTCAAAAGAAGAGGCCAAGGGGGCCTGCACCACTCATTTGGATATTTTAGTTATTATTGTAAAATACTTCAATGTAAGTTACATTTGAAATATTTCCCTACTTTTGAACTCTACCTCTCCTGACAAAGGTTCAAACTATACAGGTGGACCAAATCCTTTAGTATATTTGACTATGACCTTGAATAATTTTTGGTTTGTTTTTGTTTTAACGTCCTATTAACAGCCAGGGTCATTTAAGGACGTGCCAGGTTTTGGAGGTGGAGGAAAGCCGGAGTACACGGAGAAAAACCACCGGTCTACGGTCAGTACCTGGCAACTGCCCCACGTAGGTTTCGAACTCGCAACCCAGAGGTGGAGGGCTAGTGTTAAAGTGTTAGGACACCTTAACCACTCGGCCACCGCGGCCCCCACCTTGAATAAAGGTTAAGTTCTTTCAATTGAACAATTTTTATAACACTTTACCCATGAATGCTATGAATCCAATATAAGGTATCTGGGCCTCTTTGTTATGAAGTTAAAGGTTTTGGCATATTTGACCCCTGTGACCTGAATAAAGGTCAATGTCAATCACTATATCAATCTTTATAGCCATGCATTTACCCCAAAATGCTACAAATGCAATATCTGATCTCTGGGCCTCTTGGTTACTAAGAATAAGTTGTTTAAAGATTTTAGCATATTTGACCCTTGTGACCTTGAATGAATGTAAAGGTCATACATTTGAACAAACTTTGTAGCCTTTTCATCCCAGCATGCTACAGACCTAATATTGGGTTTCTCAGCCTTTTGGATATCAAGAAGAAGGTGCCTAAAGGACTTCCGGTTTGGCATCGAAAGACGGTAGACGTGTGCATGGGTAGCTCCAGAAAAAAAGTGCAAAAATGTGGTAAAATGACACTGACAATTTGAAATATATACTTGTGGTGCATTGTGGTGTTTATGCTGACAACATTCAGTAAATATGGGCATTGAAGTGTCAATTTGGAGATTGAGAATAGGTTGCTTTGGCGGCGGTAAAATCAAACGGGGGCAATCCAACATGGCTACCGCGGTAAACATGATGCATGTTACAGTGAACGTTCTTGAAAAGGGCCCATCTCCGAGACTTGCATTAATTCTAGCAACACTCCTAGTGGTAAATGGTTGCATCGAAATAAACCCCGGCCCAATAACTGGGAATAAGGGTGAAATGAGACAGACAAGGTTACAATCTTACACCGCCGAGAAAACAGACAAGGGAGATAATGCAAACGAAGAGACCGACATTATTAGAACTCTCCTAGAATTGAAAACACAAATGGCCGAATTCATGGTGGATGTACGGTCGAGTCTCAGCGAGATACACCAGAAAGTAGATCGCGTGGAGAGGAAACTTGACGATAGAATCAATGAACTAGAGGCAGATACGACAGAAATAAAGGCAGACGTAAGGAAGATAACACTCAAAACTACTGACATAGAACGTGAAATCAAGAAAAAGAACATCATGATTCATGGGTTAGCGGACAGTAGAAATGAAACACACGAGGAAACCGAAACGAAAGTGAAAGTACTGTTTCAAAACGAACTTAACATTTCGGAGGAGGAAACATCAAATATTATATTTGATGATATACAAAGAATTGGCCGGCCCCAGAAAAATAACCGACCGATAAAGGTAACTTTTATGACATTCAAAGACAAAGTGCAGATAATGGCAAAAGCAAAATCAAATCTCCCCCGGGGAGGACAAGTTAGAATAACAGAAGACTTTCCAATACAAGTAAAAGATGCTCGTAAGAAACTCAGCCCCTTCTTCATGGAGGCAAGAGAAAAAGGTTCCAAGGTCTCCATGAGATATGATAAGTTGCTGATCGATGGTAAACTATACCAATATGACTATGACTCTGACAAGATTGTGCTAGTGCAACAAGAAAGGACCAAATGACGTTTTGGTCAAGGCCCACAGACAAACAATAACATTCAGTGTAATAAAGATGCAGATCATGATAGAAAAGTGCAAGGAACATTGACGTGTATTACTTGGAATATAGAGGGACTTCTATACAAACTGAAACATTTCCCAAAGGAACTATATGATACTATAAATGAAATAGATATTGTGGGTTTCATAGAATCATTTCAAAAGCATACAAATGAATTTAAGAGCATGTTTAAAGATTATACACTATTTGAAAGTATAAGGAAAGTGAATGTTAACAAGTCATCTGGTGGAGTCCTTGTGTGTGTCAGATCAACCTTTAGTCAGTATGTAACACAAATATTGATTGACAAATATGAAGAAATGGTCTGGCTAAAGTTTGATCTGAGACATACTACAGGAGCCTTATATGATATTGTACTGGGTTATGTATATATACCCCCAGAAGGGTCTGTGTTTTATCATGATAAGAACACAAATAGTGGTATTGAAATACTTGAGAAAGCTGTTAATGAAATCAGAAGTAAATATGAACATTGTGAGATTATAATTATGGGTGACCTTAATGCTAGGTCAGGTGTACTTAGAGATTTCATAATTGATGATGATACTTCATTTATACCCGGTCTTGATCAGGTTTATACTGGTAATAGTAACATAGGAAAAAGAAACAATGTTGATAAAACCATTAATAACTTTGGTTATAATCTTGTGGAAATGTGTGTAGTTCATGACTTACTTATAGCAAATGGAAGAGTCCCAAGTGATAGTAAAGGTGAACTTACATATTTGTCTGGAAGCGGGGGTAGTCAGATAGACTATGTGCTTGTGGGTGGGTCTCTATTCAAGAGACTTACTAGTTTAAATATTCTATCGTGTGATATTTCCAAACATTTTCCAGTAAGATGTACATTACAATTATATGAACAGTCTATGAATGATGCCCCAACCTCAAGCACAAGTAGTAGTTCTGAACCCTGGAGTAAGATCAAATGGAAGCCAGATAAAGCGCACAAATTTGGTATGATAGTAAATAGTAATGAATTTAGAAATGAACTTGATAACATGTTGTATGATGATAATATTAGTGTTGATGAATTGTCAGAGAAACTTACTAGGTTATTGTGTGAGGTGGGCAACAAAGCAAGTATGAAGTGCAAAGGCATAGGAAATAGGGTATCTCCGAACGCAAAGTGGTTTGACGAGGAGTGTGACAACTTAAAACAACGTAAATGTATTCTATTAAATGACTTCCGTAGTACCAATAACATGGATATACTTCACCAATATCTTGATGTTAGGAAGTTATACAGATCAACTTGTCGTCAAAAAAGTCAGGACCATAAAAGCAGAGGCTCTCACAACATCAGCCGTTAATAAAAATGCTTGTGACTTCTGGAGCAAAGTTAAAGGTATACTCAAACGAGGAACCAGTATTAAGAACACCATAACATCAGATGAATGGAAAAACTATTTCGAGAAACTTTTAAATCCAGTATTGGAGGAAAGTGATGATAGTTTCAGTGAACATGTGAAATCAGCTCTAAGAGAACATAGTGAAAAATGTGAAGCATGTGAACAATCTAATGATGACTCTATACTTAATGCATACATAACAGTTGATGAAGTGAGAAATGCGATACATGATCTTAAAAGTAACAAATCGCCAGGTGAAGATACAATTCCTAGTGAATTCTTTAAACAGACGGTCAACGTCGGAATGCCGAGTGTACTACAAAAACTGTTCAATCTAATTTTACAGAATGGAAAGTTTCCAGAAAACTGGACAACCAGTATCATTGTGCCGTTATATAAAAAGGGTGACATTAACGACACAGGAAATTACAGAGGTATTTCACTATTAGCTGTGATGAGCAAGATCTTCACAAAAATTTTGTGTACACGAGTAAGGGCATGGTCAGATCTAAACAATACGCTGTCGGAAGAACAGGCAGGATTCCGAAAAGGTTATTCAACAATAGACAATATATTTAGCTTGCAAGCAGTTATACAGAAATACCTGTCAAAAAAGGGAAATGTGTTTTATTGCGCTTTTGTAGACTTTTCTAAGGCGTTTGACTGTATTAATCATGAAAAGCTATTTTATTGCCTAATACAACAAAATCTTCATGGCCGAATAATAACTGTTCTACAGGACATGTACTCTTCTGTAAAAGCTAAAGTGAGACTAAATGATAATCTATCTTCAAGCTTTGAATGTAACTCTGGTGTAAAACAAGGATGTATACTCAGTCCGCTATTATTTGCCAGCTACGTCAATGAGCTATCAGAAATGTTAAATGAAGACAGTGAACTTCAGTCAGGAATTTATATAACAGAAATCATTCGGAGACTCACACATTTATTGTTTGCTGATGACCTGGTTCTGCTCAGTGACACGGTAGTAGGTTTACAAAAGAAGCTGAATACTCTTGCTCAATATTGTTACAAGTGGAATATGAAAGTCAATCTTGGGAAAACAAATGTAGTAGTGTTTAAGAACGGAGGACATTTATCTTCTACAGAATGTTGGACATACAATGGTGAACAAATAGTAACTGTGAACTACTATAAATATCTAGGAATTATTTTCTCCTGTCGCCTGAAATGGAGTGCAGCATGTAAAACACTAACACAACAAGCTACAAAGGCATTAAACATGATAAAGAACTGTCTGACAAGGATTGGTAAAAGAGATACAACCATTGCTTTTAAACTGTTTGATAGTATGATATCACCTATATTATGTTATGGTGCTGAGATATGGGGTACAAATTACCAGAAAGATATAGAAGCAGTCCAGACCAAGTTTTGTAAGTGGTTACTATGTACAGGAAGTAATACCAACAACTCCATAGCTCTAGGCGAATGCGGTCGTCATGAACTGAGTGTCAATTATTTTTGCAAACCCATTAAGTATCTTCTGCGCCTATTCAGAATGGAATACAGCCGTCTTCCAAAACAATGCTTCATTATGCTGCGCCATCTTGATGAGCATGACAAAGTAACCTGGTGTACACAAGTAAAAAACCTACTATTCTACAATGGTTTCGGTATAGTATGGGAACATCAAGGAGTTGGTGATGAAAAAAGGTTTATAGATGCATTTAAACAACGTTTACGAGATATTAATCTTCAGAAGTGGTCAGAATACTTAAGGGAATCTCCAAAATGTGAACTATACTCCCGTATAAAACCTGCTTTACAAACGGAGAAGTGCATAAATACCTTATCATTCACTCTTAGATTCGCATTATTAAACCTGAGATGCTCTACACATAACTTGGAGATAGAAACGGGTAGGAAAAATAATACTCCTCGGAATGAAAGAACTTGTAAGATATGTAATATGAAGGAGGTAGGGGATGAATTGCACTTTATGCTGAAATGTCCCATACTGAAAGACATTAGAGTTAACTTTTTGCCGTCGTGGTGTTATACAAGTCCAACAATGTCAAACCTCGTCAAAATACTGCGTTCGGAGAATGCCACTATGATAAAGAATATTGCTATCTATATCAAAAAAGCAAACGATGTAAGAATAGAGATGCTAAATAGCTAAGTGAACATTTTATTTAAATACAATATGTACTACATGTGTGATACTACTATTCAAATTACAAGTTATACATATGTATTATGTTATACATTATTATTATATAACTAATATGATATATGATATGAATGTTAATATACTTGAATACACAAGTGATACATAACATGTAAAATTATACTGCGCCCTGATGCTGGGTGTTTACTTATCTATATGTCTATCTATGACGATGCCAATTAACTAATTAATGTTGTAATGGTACTATGGGCTGGAGGCCTTTTTTGTACAATAAATATTATTATTATTATTATTATTATTATTATTATTAAAGAAGGTGCCTAAAGATTTTAGCATATTTGACCCCTGTGACCTTGAATGGAGGTCAATATCAATCATTTGAACAAACTTTATAACCATTTACCCCAGAACGCAATATCAGGAATAATGCAGGACGATGAGGGAAAAAAAAGTCTGGGTCAATCTCCCGGGTCGATAGGTGAACAGCTAGCTCGCTTGACACACTGAGTAGTCATAGCAACCACTGCCCAAGGCATTTACCTGTTCAACTCAGTTTTCTCTATACAGTGAATTAATTAAAGTATTATAGACTGGTCTTGTTTTTGTTTGAAATGTAAAGCAGATGATAACTATGACATAAACAAATGTTATTCTGTAGTTACTACGTACATACGAATCCAAAAACTAACATATGTAACCAAGATATAATTATTATTGACCATAAGTCAATGATATTCGGCAGTCCAGAAAACTTGTAATCCGGACAGGTTGAGAAGAAGGTGTCTGGATTATCGAGGGTCCAATATTGTACAATCATTTTTGACTTAATGTTGGCTTATTGCAAGAAAGTTTATCTGATTCTTACAGCAGCTGATCATTCTTTTCTAACATTTTACCTGACAAAGACAATCTTCAAAGGGAAGTTTCTCAATGCCCATGTCCTCCATTTTTTGCATCTGTTCCTCATAGAAGTATTCCATTTCGTACATTGAGATCACACCATCACCATCTAGATCCATACAGCGGAACCAATACTCTATACTGTAAACATGTACAATACTCTACACTGTAAACATGTACAATACTCTACACTGTAAACATGTACAATACTCTATACTGTAAACATGTACAATACTCTATACTGTAAACATGTACAATACTCTACACTGTAAACATGTACAATACTCTATACTGTAAACATGTACAATACTCTATACTGTAAACATGTACAATACTCTATACTGTAAACATGTACAATACTCTATACTGTTAACATGTACAATACTCTATACTGTAAACATGTACAATATTCTACACTGTAAACATGTACAATACTCTATACTGTAAACATGTACAATACTCTACACTGTAAACATGTACAATACTCTATACTGTAAACATGTACAATACTCTATACTGTAAACATGTACAATACTCTACACTGTAAACATGTACAATACTCTATACTGTAAACATGTACAATACTCTATGTTGTAAACATGTACCATACTCTACACTGTAAACATGTACCATACTCTACACTGTAAACATGTACAATACTCTATACTGTAAACATGTACAATACTCTATACTGTAAACATGTACAATACTCTATACTGTAAACATGTACAATACTCTATACTGTAAACATGTACAATACTCTATACTGTAAACATGTACAATACTCTATACTGTAAACATGTACAATACTCTATACTGTAAACATGTACAATACTCTATACTGTAAACATGTACAATACTCTATACTGTAAACATGTACAATACTCTATACTGTAAACATGTACAATACTCTATACTGTAAACATGTACAATACTCTATACTGTAAACATGTACAATACTCTATACTGTAAACATGTACAATACTCTATATATACTGTAAACATGTACAATACTCTATACTGTAAACATGTACAATACTCTATACTGTAAACATGTACAATACTCTATACTGTAAACATGTACAATACTCTATACTGTAAACATGTACAATACTCTATACTGTAAACATGTACAATACTCTATACTGTAAACATGTACAATACTCTATACTGTAAACATGTACAATACTCTATACCATAAACATGTACAATACTCTATACTGTAAACATGTACAATACTCTACACTGTAAACATGTACAATACTCTATACTGTAAACATGTACAATACTCTATACTGTAAACATGTACAATACTCTATACTGTAAACATGTACAATACTCTATACTGTAAACATGTACAATACTCTATACTGTAAACATGTACAATACTCTATACTGTAAACATGTACAATACTCTATACTGTAAACATGTACAATACTCTATACTGTAAACATGTACAATACTCTATACTGTAAACATGTACAATACTCTATACTGTAAACATGTACAATACTCTATACTGTAAACATGTACAATCAGTCCAACATAGTTAAATATATAACAAACAAAAATAATGTAATATCTTAAGGTTAAATAGACATGGTTTATATCAGGTTTTTGTATTGTAGAAAACATAGAAATTATCATTATCATGAAACACATTCTATCTTTTAACCTTCAAAGCTGAAAAGCAATCCCAATCAAGCACTTACAATAAGGCTGCACTATAAGAAGTTTGAGGTCGATCGTTTAGAAGCATTAGTTTGATTGGCAAAAGAAAACTTACATTACTGCATTCAAACTGATTTTCTATAATTATCAACAGTATCCTTGACCTTTGACCTTATGAATTTTGAGTTTGATCAGCCCAAGGAAACTAAAGTTATTGCATGGAAATCAAAGTGCTGACTGACAGACAGATTGCCAGACAGACAGACAGAATGTTGTGTCTACAGACAGACAAACAACCTGTTCCAGTATAAACCCTCCCCCCAAACTTCTTTGCGGGGGTATAATGAGAAAATCAGAGTCTACGGAATGAAGACAGATTTAGAACTGACTTAAGTATGTACACGCATATTTATGATATACCTTTAGATAACATTTAGTTCAGTTCTTCTTTAAAAAGGAAAGAAAAACTATTGACAAACCTTTACTTTATCCATCCGAGCAGCCATCTAATTGTCATCTTTCATCATTTGTCATAGATCACAGATTTCTAAATTCAAAATTAACATTTTTTGTCTGCCATTGGTCAAGATATTGCTGGACACTTATTAAGCATTGTACATACCTTGTAGGGTTCCGTTTATCCTCCTCGGACAGCAGAAACCACACAAACTCCGGATAACTCATCTTGCCCTCCTTGAATGTCTTACCTCTGTCAAAACATCAGTAACAATATTATAAAAAACCTGGTGTATACATTAGGTTGAAATACCATGTTTTTGTAATGGGGCCTCTTACTATGGACAATAAAACAATATTTGAAATAGATTTAACAACATTACCATCCAATTCTAGGATCATGAAAGGGACTTAATTCTCCCACACTTCAAAGAGTGATCCTTTGGTTGATATTGAGAATGGGATAAATAGAATCTTTCACCCCCTTCGGGGTGAGACGGGGATTTCAACCCCGGGGGAAGATTCTAAATGACCTTAGCTGTTAATAGGACGTTAAACAAAATAAACCAAAGCATGAATAAGAATCTTATAAATGCAAGAAAATCTTGGCATTATGTGCGTCATACAATCGTTGAGAACATGCAAAGAGCATGTGTAGCTTGTAAGAAAATTTAATCAAACATGGGCCTGTTCCATGGACATCTCAGCACTCGAATGCCAATTAAGCCTCATGCTGATCCTCCAAACTCTAACATTCAGGTTGAAATATCCCTATCAACGAAACAAGCCCCATACAAGATTCTATTGGTCTCATATCCGTATCAACGAAACAAGCCCCATACAAGATTCTATTGGTCTCATATCCCTATCAACGAAACAAGCCCCATACAAGATTCTATTGGTCTCATATCCCTATCAACGAAACAAGCCCCATACAAGATTCTATTGGTCTCATATCCCTATCAACGAAACAAGCCCCATACAAGATTCTATTAGTCTCAAACTGTCTTAGGTATTTACTTCAAAGACCACGGATAAGGTCATAAAAAGTAATTGCAAACAAGAGGCCCATGGGCCTTAACTGTCACCTGAGATTTGAAATATTTCAGTTAATTTAAATGACCCATTTTGGCCACCCCCATCAGCCCCTAGAGGTCAGTCAGGACCAACATGTGTATACCATTAAGCTGTCATCCCATGCTGATTATGTTAACAAAGTTAGAATGAATTCCAATAGAAATCAAACAAATTAGAGTCAAAAATGTGATTTCCCTATATAAACTATAATAGTAAAATTTACCCCCTCCCCAGGGGCAAATTTGTGACCCCTGGGTCATGAAATTCATAAATTTAGTAAAGCACCATAAGACCTTTCCATCTATGAAGAGTGTTTGATTACATCATATCTGAGAGTAAAGAAGAAGATTTTTGGAAGTTTTTTACCCTTTTTGGCCCTGCCCCTCAGGCCCCTGGGGGATTGGGGCCATCTAATTCACAATTTTAGTTGACCTTTGGCCATAGAAGCTCCCTGCCAAATTTCATTGAATTCGGCTCTGTGGTTTTGGAGAAGAAGTTGAAAATGTAAATTTGTTTACGGACGCATGACGCACACCGGACGACGACGGACAAAGGGCGATTAGAATAGTCTTTTAGTCAAATTGTTTTAACCAGCTTTATTTTAAGGAGATAAGTTTCAACAGAAAAAGGTACTGAGCTGCAGGAAAGGTAGGAAATGGTTATCATCTTTAATGGTAAAAGCAGAATGAAATGATGTTGACTTTTAAACCTGATTTTCCTGGACCAATCTTTTCCACACAAATTTTACCATGAAAGGCCTAGGAAATCAAATGTGATGTTAAAATTACTTCATGATAAAGGGAAAACTGTACACTGATACAGACTTACCTCGTTACACATCCTGAGAATATTCTGTCAATCACCCGTGTTGCTATAGCTGAAAATACAATAGTAATGCCAGAGTTTAAGATTATTTTATAAAGGGGGATAACTCTAAGAGAATATATTGACGTAGTATTAAACAGTGATCATCATTCACCAATGATATTGATAATTAATTACAATTATATCAAATTATACAAAATAACCACCATCCGCTCTTTTTCAGTAAAACCAAGTATTACATGTTCCTTGTAACCCTATTTTTCTATGCCATAAAAATGTTTTGGTAAGCTACAAGAGATCCCATTGCGACAAGAAGATCGGAGAACTGAATGATCTTCATTGGTTCTATACATATATTAGTGAATTATATCACTTAATCATTACACAGGCCACTTCAAATACTATCAAAGATAGCATTCTTATCATAGTTTCATAATTAAAAGGTGATTTCAGCGAACACATGATAGCAGATAACATTTCAGCCACTTTTGGTCATAAGGAACTCAAATCTTGAAAGTTCTCAGGAAATTTTGAAGTGATAGAATTCACTTTGATAATTAAATCCATGATATGAAACTTTTAAAGTAGAAACCACACACTGAGTTTGAAATAAAACAGTAACATTTAGTATTACTGCGTATTGGCTGGTTATAGGTGAAACATTTACTGAAAACAATTTGAGACTTTTGCAGTTAAATCATATCATTAAATTACCATGATCGTTGTGGCGTGACAAGTCGTTTTTTACTTACCATGATCGTTGTGGCGTGACAAGTCGATTTTTACTTACCATGATCGTTGTGGCGTGACAAGTCGTTTGTGTCGATGAGAAGATCATGATCTTTATCGAGTTCCCAAAACTTACAGTACACAACATAAAAATGTTCATAGGAAAAAAAATCAATGACTTGATTAATATCGTCCTCTTCTTCTAGTCGTTCTAATGTCTGAAAAATAGAAATGATCTTATCATTGTACACATACTTAGTGCATGACAATATGTACCATACTCATTTAGTAATTTGTGGATTAAAAAATTTGTCAATTAATTTTGGTAATTAATCATAAAATCCATCTTTGGTTTTTTTATTATTATTGAAAAGAATGCATCCATTTACATGAATCAAGACATTATACTATTTTAAATTTAAAAGTGACATATAAGTAATAACATGTAAGTCTACTTATTTCTAGTTCAATAGCAATCACTGATGTATGCTTAGGTTTCTCATGCAATACGTCCAACCAGTACTTCGAACAAGCAAATTTTTGCTGAATTTAGTTCCTCTGCTTTTCTGACATATTTAGGTTAACATTTTATTTTTGAGGTTGGGAGTAAAAGGTCATTATAGCTCGAAGATATTACTTCTGTCGAGATTAAAATTCAAAGAAAAAAGTAAATCTTTATAGAGAAGTTAGACGATTTTTTGAACATGTATTACAGGATAAATTAAACTAATTTTCTTCTCTTCTCATCTGCCATTACCAAACCCTAAAACAAATGTGGCTGAGCCCTTAATAATATATTGAATCCTGTTACTAAATTTGAAGACTTTTGGAAAATTTTTGGGAGAGTTAACATTTTCATAAGCAAGGGATGGTAGCCAAGTTTGAGGAAGATTTGCTATCTTTTGTTGCATAGAAACGAAGCATGACAGACGTCCAGACGGACTTCTATTTACAAATGACGCTGAGTGTAGTGTCAAAATGTCTGTATTGAATGCCATACTAACCGGTAAAAAGTTACTCCGCCTTAGTTCTGGTATTGTGATCATGCCTGTCCATGATCGGTTTATACAGTAAAACATCCTAGCTATCACCTGAAACAGGATTTCAAAGCACATTTCATCAAATATGAAACACAGGCAAAATAGGGTTGTTAAATTTTGAGAATGTAGACAATTGCAGACCTCTGTAAAGCATTTTTAATCATAATATTTTTTATAGCTCCAAAAGAAATGATACAAATGGTTCATTATAATCCATCGGTATCCCAAATTTTGCCCAGTATACTAGGTAAGAGTGGATGTTAACTAAAACCTTCCACAGCAAGTGAGACAACCGAAGCCCCACTCGATTTGCACTCTTCTCCTTCCAGAATATATCTTCCGGTCACTCGATTTGTAGCTCTTCTGCTTCTGGAAAATCTTCTACCTCTTCCGTCTCGAAGCTAGAAGATTTATCTTCCAAGATGGCGGCGACCATGTTTTAAGTGTGCGAGTGATGAGTTTCACTAGAGAAGGATTTATGACACATACATCCACGTGTTTGTGTCACAGTGTTTGAGAAAACTTAAAAACTTGTTTGTTTTGGATTATATTCTACCGGTTTACTCGATTTACATATAACGGAATACGATCTTCTAAGACGGCTTCTCTTCTGAGAAGAGTGCAAATCGAGTGGGGCTATGGACAGCACTTTCTTCAACATTCTTCAGTATAACAAGTAATCAGTTTTAAGGTTAATGTGCTAACTTTAACATTCTAGAGTATTTTGTGTACTTCTGGATATGATATGGTATCGCTGGTCTGATCACTGATTTGAAGACCACTGTTTTTCACATGTATGACATATGTGACCTTTGGCTGGAAACTGATGTGAGCTTTTGATCCCATAGATAAAATGACTTACAGTATTAACATATCTGGAGTGGAATTCTGGAGCCTCTTGAAGAAAGGTCAAACCAGGGTGTGTGTCCACAACATCCTGTAACACAAAAGGTCAGAGGTCAGAACAATCAAATTGGTCAGGCCGCCATTGTAACAACCTATCGGTCAAATATTATGATCTAGGCTTTCTGGTTAACAAGTTTATGTTATTTAAAGGTTTTCACAAATTTAACCCTTTCGACCTTGAATATGTTGGTAAAGGTCATTTCTTTTCACAAAATTTGTGGGGTTCTGTCCATGGAATCTACCAGTCAAATATTATGATTCTAGACTTCTTTGTTTTGTGAACAAATCTATAACTCCTGTGACCTTGACCATTTTCTAGGCAGGATGTGTTGGGCTTCAAAACAACCAATCAGCCAAATATCATGCTGCTAGGTCTTCTAACTAACCACAAGTCGTTTTAAAGGTTTTAAAAAATTTGACCCCTGTAACCATGAACATGCTATAAGCCTAATATCAAGCCCCTGGATTTTAGCCTACCGTAATTTCGGATATTTTGGATGTGGTTATATTTTAGTTTATTTAGTGCCTGGGATGAATTTAACACAAAAAAATTTCACGAAAAAATCTCCGGACCAACATCCAGACTATAGGAACCGTGTTTCCGTTCATTTACTACATACCCATTACTAGCTTCCGCAATCTGTGTTGATGTGTCTTGGAATATTGTTTTTTGATAAAACATGCATCAATAAAGGTTATGTTTTCATCTAAATGTGTCATAAATTTCATTCACATTGTTTTCATATTGATTGTTGTATTAGCTATAGCTAGATTATACTATACTCCTACCTTGTGTAGCCAACAATAGAGTGAATCGCTGTACTTTGTATTAAGATCTTATTGTGCCTAACAATAAACATACACTGTCCTAAATTAGCCTGCTAACATAGTTTAGTGTTTAACACACAGTTTCTATTAAACTCAACTTATATCTCTGTTATGATTCAGAAAGATTCTTGTTTAAAATGATCATTTTGTTTCGTGACATTACAGTTTTGGCAGCTTAACAGAGGCAACATGCCAAATAATTTCATCGAATGAAAATAACAGTTTTATAAAAGTTGAGATTTAATGAAACGGAACCAGAACTTTGCTGTTGTAAAAGGATACGTTGAATTAGCTCAGAGGATCAATTATATTAAAACCAGTATTTTGTGGACAACAGACGACCGACGAAGACGGACAAAAGGCAATTAGAATAAGCAAAGCTCTGGTGACCTACTGGATCAATTAGGCATACTTTTGGCAATATAAGTAAAAGTGATTACTTAATTTTACTTTTCCTTGAAAGTGTGTGCAAGTTTGAGCTGATAAATGTTCATAATTCCGTGTGCACGGCGGTTACTGTAGCTTTTCCTCTTACGGCCGATTTAAAGAAAATAAACAATTAAGACGCAATTTTGCTATTTCCTCATTACAAATAAAAAAAAATCATATTATCTTAATCATAATTAAGTATTAAGTAAAATGATTTAAGTAAAGTTTTGTACCAATCTGTGTTAGTCATTTTCATACATTGTTTTCAGGAGCTCCTGGACAGCATTTTTGGTCAAAATTTTTTCATGCGCAAAATATACGGATAGATGTTTTCTTTCAGCATTTTCAGCCACAAAAAGTACTTGCACAAATTACACTGGTGTACAAATTACACTGGTGTACAAATTACACTGGTGCACAAATTACACTGGTGCTCAAATTACACTGGTGCACAAATTACACTGGTGCTCAAATTACACTGGTGTACAAATTACACTGGTGCGCAAATTACACTGGTGTACAAATTACACTGGTGCTCAAATTACACTGGTGTGCAAATTACACTGGTGCACAAATTACACTGGTGTACAAATTACACTGGTGTGCAAATTACACTGGTGCACAAATTACACTGGTGTGCAAATTACACTGGTGTACAAATTACACTGGTGTACAAATTACACTGGTGCTCAAATTACACTGGTGTGCAAATTACACTGGTGTACAAATTACACTGGTGCACAAATTACACTGGTGTACAAATTACACTGGTGTGCAAATTACACTGGTGCGCAAATTACACTGGTGTACAAATTACACTGGTGCTCAAATTACACTGGTGTACAAATTACACTGGTGTACAAATTACACTGGTGCTCAAATTACACTGGTGTGCAAATTACACTGGTGTACAAATTACACTGGTGCACAAATTACACCGATGCACAAATTACACTGGTGCGCAAATTACACTGGTGTACAAATTACACTGGTGTGCAAATTACACTGGTGCACAAATTACACTGGTGTACAAATTACACTGGTGTGCAAATTACACTGGTTCTCAAATTACACTGGTGTACAAATTACACTGGTGCGCAAATTACATGGTTTTTACGGTATATGAAAAGGCCATAACAAACTATCATCATGTGACCGATGGTTGTGTTAGACATTTGTGCAGTTGCGTCCCTTCGTACACTTACTATTAAAACAACCATATTAATTCTTAAAGTACGCCGAAGTCGGTTTCTTGTATCATTTATTTTGTTGATGGGTATATCGTCTTCCCTCGTGGTTTCTGTCATCTATTTTTTGTTATTATTCATCAGAATCAACGAGACGCTTACATGCTTACAAGTGTCTAGGTGTTATAAATGACCAGGAAAAAATACGGAAAGCAGAAAAAGATTCTGGACTTGCCTATTTTTTCGGAGGTGCACTGCAAATTTTGGTTACGCTTTTCCAAAACTGATTTCTATTTAATTGTGACAAATCCCTAATTACCCCAAGTGTCGATCAACACGTATAGTAGGTAGGTATACATCACTTTATTATCTGACCTATTATAGGTTTACATCACTTCATCATATTTAACAAGAATATATTGCTGTGTGCATGTTTATCAATCTTCAAGTTCCTACCGAGAATTTCCGTCTTTTTCCAAGATGGCGGACATTGAGAATTGACTTTTTTTTTGTCAAAAAAACTTAGAAAACATCTCTACCTGTATAATTTGCACAACCCCAACTTTTAACTTTAATTCAGTAAAAAAAAATGTTTTTACAGTATGCATCTCAGTTGCAGTAGGGACCAAGGGGTAATTAGCCTTTTCTGAGAGCTAAAAAGGCTGAAATCAGCCAATCAGCTGAAGATATCTATCTCTGCTTTAGGATCCTTACCTGGTCATCCAAAGAAATTTCTTAGTGACCAGAGGTCAGTTGGAGTATGTTTAGGATCCTTACCTGAATTAATGGAATCAGGTCGTCCTCGTCGAGGTAGTTAGTAGAAGGTTTAGCTAATAGTTTAACAAACTGTGACGGTCGGTCATGACATGTTTGGAATATTCTGTGAAAATAAAAGTGTAAACAAAAGTTATTACAATTAGGTAAATAAAATAATGACGGTAACATATATATTTCTTCCAAAAACACAAACAATAGCAAAAATTTGAATTTGAACTAATATATCTCCGATGCATCCACAACACTGGGTTTTGAAGTGTTATTGTTTTCAGCTTTACATAAAGAATACAATTTTTAGATCCATATACTGCCAGATCTTTATTGTAAAATACTGACAAATGCTATTTCCGTGTCCTAGCTGTAGTAAGCCCTTACTTTGAAAAAACGGTTCCACCTGGGCAGGATAAACACGGTGTATTGCTGATACAAGGAATGTAATGTGTAGTTATTGCCCAAACTTGTATTCTGTAAATATTTCCTCATTAGATGTTTTACCTCAATTAGGTGGACATATTTTATTGTGACTGTACCTTTTCCACATGGAATTGAAGGACTGTTGTGTAATGAAGCCATTCTTTTCACCTCCTGCTGCATGAAATATCATGCTTTTCCAATAAAGAGGGAGTTTGCATGCCTGAAATTAAACAAATATTTCCAAATTCTATACTTAGTCTAATACATTTCTTGTAAATTTCCTTAGAGTTAATTATAGTAATTAAAATATACATTTTCCAGAAAAAAAGTAACAAAAACAAAAAGGGAAATCAAAATACATGCAGTAATCTTGTTTGCAAGTAGGAAGATTTTTATTGTTAAACAAATCATACGTATAATGTATCAGGCCGAAATGAAAATGTAGTTAGTTTGGTGTAACCTGCCCGACCCAGAAAACATATAAGCACCTGCTCAGAAAATCTGATTGTGAAAAATAAAACTTTTTTTTAATGACTTGACCGTTTCAGATATGTTCAGAAGTTGCTTTGCGAGTTTGAAAATAGTCTCCCAACCCAAATAAGCTTGGTGTGTGTTACTTTTGTGTAAGATCACAAAATAAATAATGATTTCCAGACAGGTTATATTGTGGTTTGTTTTTGTATTGAAGGCTGAAAATCTGTTCTCAGAACTGAATAAGAACAAGAACCCAGAGGGCCTGTATAGCTCACCTGGTATATTTGAGCAAATATAGAAATAATGTTTATGTTAAATTTGTTAATGTCTAACAATGCTACATTGTATATGTATGATTATGGGCTGAAGATATCAACTGCTTCAAAGATATAACCTAGAAACGACATGATTGTGTTTAAAGAAACCTACTAAGTCCCTTGGGGGTGGGGAAATACCCCTGGGCTTATTTTTTACATCAGGACTGTGTTCATCTCTTGATCTTAATTGTTTTAAAAATGCAATAAGTCCTGAATAGCAATATAGTCAATATCCCTTTTGCCCCGCCCTTGAGGCCCCTCGGGAGCCCCATCATGTGTATAAATTTGAATCCCAACCACCCAGGGATGTTACTGCTTAAAATATCAATTTGTTCCCATTTCCCCAAGGATGTTTCTGACCAAATTTGGTTGAAATCCGTCAAAAACTTTATGACTAGTAGCGATTTAAAGAAATTTTCTCTATTTCCCCTATTTGACCTGCCCCCTCTGGCCCCCTATTTGACCTGCCCCTCTGGCCCCATGGGGTAAGAATCCTTATTAATGGAAAATCTGTTTCACTTCCCCAAGGAATCTTTCTGACCAAATTTGGTTAAAATCCAATCTGTATTTTATGGCTAGTAGGAATCTAAAGCATTTAGTGTTGACGGAAGACAGACGGACGACGGACGGTTGACGGACGCCACGCCATGGCCTCCGGTCCAGGTGAACTAGAATCGTTAGCGTCATTCTGGACCGACTGATGTTGTCATCCATAGCATTATCTTTACTGCATGCAAAGAAAGTAGTTTGATTAAAGTCTATATTACACATGTAATCAGTTGGTTTGTGAACTGCCTTGAGACAGCTATAATGCTGTGATATGGCAGTTAATACAACACAGAGCCTTAACCAGGTATAGCTGTGATATGGCAGTTTATTTTAATATTTCATTAATAGTATAATACAACACAGAGCCTTAACCAGGTATAGCTGTGATATGGCAGTTTATTTTAATATTTCATTATAAGTATAATACAACACAGAGCCTTAACCAGGTATAGCTGTGATATGACAGTTTATACAACACAGAGCTTTAACCAGGTATAGCTGTGATATGACAGCTTATACAACACAGAGCCTTTTATAACCAGGTATAGCTGTGATATGGCAGTTTATTTTAATATTTCATTATTAGTATAAGACAACACAGAGCCTTAACCAGGTATTGCTGTGATATGACAGTTTATACAACACAGAGCCTTAACCAGGTATAGCTGTGATATGACAGTTTATACAACACAGGGCCTTAACCAGGTATAGCTGTGATATGACAGTTTATACAACACAGAGCCTTAACCAGGTATAGCTGTGATATGACAGTTAATACAACACAGAGCCTTAACCAGGTATAGCTGTGATATGGCAGTTAAATTTAATATTTCATTATTAGTATAATACAACACAGAGCCTTAACCAGGTATAGCTGTGATATGGCAGTTAATACAACACAGAGCCTTAACCAGGTATAGCTGTGATATGGCAGTTAATACAACACAGAGCCTTAACCAGGTATAGCTGTGATATGGCAGTTAATACAACACAGAGCCTTAACCAGGTATAGCTGTGATATGGCAGTTAAATTTAATATTTCATTATTAGTATAATACAACACAGAGCCTTAACCAGGTATAGCTGTGATATGGCAGTTAATACAACACAGAGCCTTAACCAGGTATAGCTGTGATATGGCAGTTAATACAACACAGAGCCTTAACCAGGTATAGCTGTGATATGGCAGTTTATTTTAATATTTCATTATTAGTATACTACAACACAGAGCCTTAACCAGGTATTGCTGTGATATGGCAGTTTATTTTAATATTTCATTATTAGTATAAGACAACACAGAGCCTTAACCAGGTATAGCTGTGATATGGCAGTTTATTTTAATATTTCATTATTAGTATAAGACAACACAGAGCCTTAACCAGGTATAGCTGTGATATGACAGTTTATTTTAATATTTCATTATTAGTATAAGACAACACAGAGCCTTAACCAGGTATAGCTGTGATATGGCAGTTTATTTTAATATTTCATTATTAGTATAATACAACACAGAGCCTTAACCAGGTATTGCTGTGATATGGGAGTTAAATTTAATATTTCATTATTAGTATAATACAACACAGAGCCTTAACCAAGTATTGCTGTGATATGGGAGTTAAATTTAATATTTCATTATTAGTATAAGACAACACAGAGCCTTTAACCAAGTATCGCTGTGATATGGCAGTTTATACAACACAGAGCCTTAACCAGGTATAGCTGTGATATGACAGTTTATTTTAATATTTCATTATTAGTATAAGACAACACAGAGCCTTAACCAGGTATAGCTGTGATATGGCAGTTTATTTTAATATTTCATTATTAGTATAATACAACACAGAGCCTTAACCAGGTATTGCTGTGATATGGGAGTTAAATTTAATATTTCATTATTAGTATAATACAACACAGAGCCTTAACCAGGTATAGCTGTGATATGGCAGTTTATTTTCATATTTCATTATTAGTATAATACAACACAGAGCCTTAACCAGGTATTGCTGTGATATGGGAGTTAACTTTAATATTTCATTATTAGTATAATACAACACAGAGCCTTAACCAGGTATTGCTGTGATATGGCAGTTTATTTTAATATTTCATTATTAGTATAATACAACACAGAGCCTTAACCAGGTATTGCTGTGATATGGCAGTTATATTTAATATTTCATTATTAGTATATTACAACACTGAGCCTTAACCAGGTATTGCTGTGATATGGCAGTTTATTTTAATATTTCATTATCAGTATAATACAATACAGAGCCTTAACCAGGTATAGCTGTGATATGGCAGTTTATTTTAATATTTCATTATAAGTATAATACAACACAGAGCCTTAACCAGGTATAGCTGTGATATAGCAGTTAAATTTAATATTCCATTATTAGTATAATACAACACAGAGCCTTAACCAGGTATAGCTGTGATATGGCAGTTTATTTTAATATTTCATTATTAGTATAAGACAACACAGAGCCTTAACCAGGTATAGCTGTGATATGGCAGTTTATTTTAATATTTCATTATAAGTATAATACAACACAGAGCCTTAACCAGGTATAGCTGTGATATGGCAGTTTATTTTCATATTTCATTATTAGTATAATACAACACAGAGCCTTAACCAGGTATTGCTGTGATATGGCAGTTTATTTTAATATTTCATTATTAGTATAATACAACACAGAGCCTTAACCAGGTATTGCTGTGATATGGGAGTTAAATTTAATATTTCATTATTAGTATAATACAACACAGAGCCTTAACCAGGTATAGCTGTGATATGGCAGTTTATTTTAATATTTCATTATTAGTATAATACAACACAGAGCCTTAACCAGGTATTGCTGTGATATGGGAGTTAAATTTAATATTTCATTATTAGTATAATACAACACAGAGCCTTAACCAGGTATTGCAGTGATATGGCAGTTTATTTTAATATTTCATTATTAGTATAATACAACACAGAGCCTTAACCAGGTATTGCTGTGATATGGCAGTTATATTTAATATTTCATTATTAGTATATTACAACACTGAGCCTTAACCAGGTATTGCTGTGATATGGCAGTTTATTTTAATATTTCATTATCAGTATAATACAACACAGAGCCTTAACCAGGTATAGCTGTGATATGGCAGTTAAATTTAATATTCCATTATTAGTATAATACAACACAGAGCCTTAACCAGGTATAGCTGTGATATGGCAGTTTATTTTAATATTTCATTATAAGTATAATACAACACAGAGCCTTAACCAGGTATAGCTGTGATATGGCAGTTTAATTTAATATTTCATTATAAGTATAATACAACACAGAGCCTTAACTAGGTATAGCTGTGATATGGCAGTTTAATTTAATATTTCATTATAAGTATAAGACAACACAGAGCCTTAACCAGGTGTTCAGATAGCCAGAGTGGTAAAGTTGACTCCCGAAGCATTCCCCCCTCTGACTGTAAGGATAAGTGAATAGCCAGGCCTTTATGGATAAAGTGATATGAACATGTGCAGTTCCTCATAAAGCACACCATCACATAAAACTATCTCTCATGGCCTAGAACTTACCATATATCGGCCCCACCTAGTCAAGAACATGTTTATCTTCAAAACACATATGCTATCGCAATTATTAATAAGATTCTCATTTTCATCTTGTTTAGAATTGGATTCTATTTCACATTATTACATTTGGATGAGGAGAAAGTTAAAGTTATCACCTACGCTTTCCAATAGAGATAAAATATCTACCAGGACTCAGTGAATTATACTGTGAAACTTGTCATTTTTGTGGGTGTGTTTTTTTTTTTATCAATTGCTTCCAAAACTTTATAATTTATTTTGTGTGATTTCAATGTTTATATAGTAGTGGAGCATAGCATGCTAATATTGACTGATTGGGCTGCCCCTTCAGGGTTGAAATGAAGACCAAAAATTCATTGAATTAATTTCATATGTACCTCCCGAATCACCAGTTTGTGTCCTAGCTATCAACATGGTATATTTGCCATATCAGTAATAGTAGGACTATTCCTTATAGGAAAATGTAAATGAAATTTATGCAATTAAAGTTTGTGGTCATATTTGTACTCAACCATGAAAGTGCAAAAATTTCCTATAACCTGTTAAATTCCAACAATCATTGCTTTTGTGTATGACCATGCCAACACCAATCTGGGAGGGGAATAAGTTACATTGGTAAAAGATTGTGTTTACAGAAGCTGGTAAGTATGTGAAGGAGTGGAATCTGTCCAAACCTCTTGGCAGCTGTGCAAAAAAATACTGTAAAATAAGTTCTCAGGTCTCCAAAGCATCAACAACAGGCACTGGCATCAAATAGGGTCAGACAGATCAGGTACAGTCTAAGGCAAAGTCCAGGTAACACTACAATATGATTAGGTCAAATAGGCAAAAATCTTTTAACTTTTTCTCAATAACCGAAAAACCCAGGGATTTGATATTAGGCCTGTAGCATAATGTGGTGAAGTGATACCAAGTTTGTTCAAATTAATGATCTTGACCTTCATTTAAGGTCACATGGGTCAATTAGGCTAAAAAAAATTTAACAACTTCTCAATAACCGAGAGGCCAAGGGACTTGATATTAGTCATGTAGCATGCCGGGGTGAAGGGCTACCAAGTTTGTTCAAATGAATGGCCATGACCTACATTCATGGTCACATAGGTCAAATAGCCAAAAATCTTTAAACTTTTTCTCAATAACCGAAAAACCCAGGGATTTGATATTAGGCCTGTAGCATAATGTGGTGAATGTGGTACCAATTTGTTCAAATTAATGACCTCGACCTTCATTTAAGGTCACATGGGTCAATTAGGCTAAACAAAATTTAAGAACTTCACAACAACCAAGAGGCCCAGGGACTTGATATTTGGCATGTAGGATACTGAGGTGAAGGGCTATACCAAGACTTCAAATAAATGACCTTGAACTGCATTAAAGAAAAATTGGATTTTATAGTCAGACAGCTATATTTGTATCAGATGAAATGTCTTCATCTTGTTATTCCTATTTCTTTAATGTTTGCGGAAGGTTATTGATATACTTCTGAATCAGTAAAGCTGCTTGTAAACTTCAACTGAAGGACAAATCGGTCTATTAACAGTTACATGTACAACAATAAAATTTAAGATGTACACAGCATAAGTTGTTTTCTATTTATATTATAAGATGTTAATTAGGCCTAGCAAACATCTATTTATGACCCCTAGTAACATTGAAAATGCAAATATTTTACCTCCGATAGAAAACTGTGGTCGTGTTGTCGGTTCCGCTATCCGACGAGACATATATAGGCATACAGTTTTGACAAACAAGACGCCAGTACATCAGTCACGGATCATAATCGTTAAGATTCTTTTCAAATAAACAAATAATAATATTATTTAATAAAATCCTCACGAAAAACGGCAATGTAGTTTGTTACAACTTGCCTTCAATTCCATCAGAAATGTCAGTTGTTATAATACTTCTTAAAACATGTGGGTGGTCAAACATATCAAACACCCCCAAAAAATCTTTTTATCAAATATTTATAACATGCATAAAACGCGATCCTTAGAGATCATAAAATATTGAAGGTATGATAAAGCAGTGAAGTTTACTTGAGGATTAGAGAGAATGGCTCATACACAATAGCTATATACTGCACCAATTGTCTCAAACCCTCCCTTTATATAAAAACACAGTTTTATCTAAAAAAAAAATCAGCAGAATCACGGGAGGTTTAGCCTGGAGTCTGGTATACACACATAGAAGGGGGAGATACACAGCATCTCTGGAAATGAGGCCTTCAGAGGAGTGTAAAAATCTCCAGGAATCTGGAAATGAGGCCTTCAGAGGAGTCTAAAAATCTCCAGGAATCTGGAAATAAGGTCTTCAGGGCAGAGTGAAAATCTCCAGGAATCTGGAAATGAGGCCTTCAGGCCGAGTGAAAATCTCCAGGAATCTGGAAATGAGGCCTTCAGGCCGAGTGAAAATCTCCAGGAATCTGGAAATGAGGCCTTCAGAGGAGTCTAAAAAAATCTCCAGGAATCTGGAAATGAGGCCTTCAGGGGAGTGAAAATCTCCAGGAATCTGGAAATGAGGCCTTCCGAGGAGAAAGAAATCTCCAGGAATCTGGAAATGAGGCCTTCCGGGGAGAAAAAAAATCTCCAGGAATCTGGAAATGAGGCCTTCAGGGAAGTGCAAAAATCTCCAGGAATCTGCCATGGAAATAAGGTCTTCAGGGCAGAGCAAAAATCTCCAGGAATCTGGAAATGAGGCCTTCAGGGCAGAGCAAAAATCTCCAGGAATCTGCCATGGAAATAAGGTCTTCAGGGCAGAGCAAAAATCTCCAGGAATCTGGAAATGAGGCCTTCAGGGGAGTCTAAATATCTCCAGGAATCTGGAAATGAGGCCTTCCAATGAGAATAAAATCTCCAGGAATCTGGAAATGAAGCCTTCAGGGGAGTAAAAAATCTCCAGGAATCTGGAAATGAGGCCTTCAGGGAAGAGCAAACATCTCCAGGAATCTGGAAATGAGGCCTTCAGGGCAGAGCAAAAATCTCCAGGAATCTGGAAATGAGGCCTTCAGGGCAGAGCAAAAATCTCCAGGATTCTGCCATGGAAATAAGGCCTTCAGGGAAGAGCAAAAATCTCCAGGAATCTGGAAATGAGGCCTTCAGGGGAGTACAAAAATCTCCAGGAATCTGGAAATGAGGCCTTCAGGGGAGTGAAAAATCTCCAGGAATCTGGAAATGAGGCCTTCAGGGGAGTACAAAAATCTCCAGGAATCTGGAAATGAGGCCTTCAGGGGAGTGAAAAATCTCCAGGAATCTGGAAATGAGGCCTTCAGGGGAGTGAAAAATCTCCAGGAATCTGGAAATGAGATTCTCAGGTATCAATAGGATACAGGGGATGGTTACAGGGGATGGTATCTTCACAGATATTGTGTCATATATAAGTGAAACAATATATTAGGAAACAAAGTGCATACCAGGTATGCTGAAATCAGAAACTTAAATATATATTATAGATCTGCCCTAATCAAACAAGCTGAGGACCCTATGTCATCACAATATCCATGATTGTCATTTAAATACATTGTGCCTCCATCACAATAAACAACTGTCTTCATTTTGATAATTTTGACGTTGTTTCCCCTACCACAAATCACAGATGTCGCCCCATACCATAAATCACTGTTTCAAAAACTTTTTTTCCCATTCATTATTATTATTTTTTCAATTTCTCAAATTGAAATATAATCCAGTATTGTATCTATCTTGAAGTAAATTCAGCAATCTAAACCCTGTATAGGTTACAATTAGCATACAGGTATAGAAGCAGTTGGATCCCTACAGAGTCCAACAAATCTCCTAATCACAACCAGAGGTATACATACAGTTCTACCATTTTACAACCAAAAGGCCTCTTAATAATGTTAGATTCTATTACTTCCTAGTGAATTATGAAAGCAGAAATCATGAAAAGTGTTCAAAGCGGAAAGTCATCTCTAACTTCTACGAAAGAAGGAAGTACAGGGCCAATCAGTTAGGGACGAGGCACCATCATGTGAAAATCTTCATTTCACCATCATTTGGCACCCAGCTTATTTTCATTATATCTTTACATTTAAAAACTAAACTAATACACATCCTCCTGGCATAGATAATTGGGTTTAATGGCTTTCAAAAGAAGATGGGATAAAGTTTAGACACATGCTATAGATTAAAACAGGGTTGTGCTATTTATTTACCAAAATTGTTTACAGTTAGAAAGATGCTCAACTCTGTACCCCAATAACAGTCCTATAATGGAGATTGCACAATTCTTTAACTTGATCCCCTAAACTATACTTGAACTCACAACATCAGTTCATGGAGAGTTCTTGAATGTTAAATGACCCAAAAGTTTAGGAACATTGGAATTCAAAAACTGGTCACGAACTGAAAAAGTTCAACAACAGTTCTTGAAATCTCACCTTCAAGGACAGTTGTTTTGGTCCCACAGGTAAAGTCCATTCTACGATAATATTCAGAGGGTCAATACACGGAGCAGAAACAATAATTATATCCCTGATATGACCTTGGGATGAACCTCTGACAGAATGGATGCATTTCTATATCATAATGATCTAGAGTATAACCATCTCCTCCCTTGCTGGCCGGTCCAGGATCTTATTTAGGGATGGATAGTCCTAAAGGCAGGGCAGTGTTGATACAGGAAATCTACAGATATTTTCCCTGTTTGTATCGTCTTTGCCTGCTGTAAAACATCAGATTAGATTCCGTAGGTGTATATGGAAAATTATCAAAAACATGTGTAAAGGTCAACAAAAAGGCCACCTAAAAATGTATGTTTAAGTAAGTAAATATTTTTATTTCAATGACACATCTCTAAAACAGATAGTATAGAACTGAGATAGTGTTTGGCATGGGTGGGGATATGTAGGTTGGTATGTGGGAATGAGTGGGTACATTGGCAGGGGTGGGGATATGTAGGTTGGTATGTGGGAATGTGTGGGTACATTACTGGGTGGGGATATGTAGGTTGGTATGTGGGAATGTGTGGGTACATTACTGGGTGGGGATATGTAGGTTGGTATGTGGGAATGTGTGGGTACATTATCATGTGGAACATGTGGGGATGTGGAAGCATATGAGAATGTGGAAATTATGCGAGTGTGGGGGTTTGGGAATATAGAAGTGTGGGAATGTGGGAGAGATGGGAGTGTTGTTGTGTAGGAGTGGGGAGTTTGGACATTTAAGTGTGAGAGTGATAGGAGTTTGGGGATGTGGGAGTGTGGAGAAGTATAAGTGTGGGGTGGGGCATGTAGGTGTGGGAGGGATAGGAGTGTTGGGATGTGGGAGTGTGGCGGGGTATAGTATACCGAGGGGGTATGTAGGTGTGGGAGGGATATGAGTGTGTGGTGTGGAAGTGTGGCGGGGTATAGTATACCGAGGGGGTATGTAGGTGTGGGAGGGATATGAGTGTTGGGATGTGGGAGCGGGCGGGGTAGGAGTGTACCGTGGGGGTATGTAGGTGTGGGAGGGATAGGAGTGTGAGGTGTGAAAGTGTGGCGGGGTAGGAGTGTGCTGTGGGGGTATGTAGGTGTGGGAGGGATAGGAGTGTGAGGTGTGAAAGTGTGGCGGGGTAGGTGTGTGCCATGGGGGTATGTAGGTGTGGGAGGGATAGGAGTGTGAGGTGTGAAAGTGTGGCGGGGTAGGAGTGTACCGTGGGGGTATGTAGGTGTGGGAGGGATAGGAGTGTTGGGATGTGGGAGTGTGGCGGGGTATAGTATACCGAGGGGGTATGTAGGTGTGGGAGGGATATGAGTGTGTGGTGTGGAAGTGTGGCGGGGTATAGTATACCGTGGGGGTATGAAGGTGTGGGAGGGATATGAGTGTTGGGATGTGGGAGTGTGGCGGGGTAGGTGTGTACCGTGGGGGCATGTAGGTGTGGGAGGGATATGAGTGTTGGGATGTGGGAGTGTGGCGGGGTAGGAGTGTGCCGTGGGGGTATGTAGGTGTGGGAGGGATAGGAGTGTTGGGATGTGGGAGTGTGGCGGGGTAGGAGTGTACCGTGGGGGTATGTAGGTGTGGGAATGATGGGAATGTTGGAGTGTAGCTTGTGAAAGTATAGAACATGAGAAAGTTTCTAGGGGTTAGTGAAGTGTGGAAGTATGAGGAGCAGGGGAGTATATAGAAGTGTGGGAACATATGACTATGGGAGTTTGGAAGTGTGTTAGAGTACGACAGAGGGGGAGAATTGGAATGATGGGGAAGGAACCTAGAGTACGACAGAGGGGGAGAATTGGAATGATGGGGAAGGAACGGTGAGAGAGGTGAGGGGAAGGCAACATGGAGATTTGTCAGTCAGCCAAGTGATTTGTCCAGACAGATCACACATAACAAGCCTAATTTGTATTGACACAACGACACCCCTGGTATCATCAACCTCCACCAGTGAGGAGAAATCTTATCTTCCTTGATAATTATACAGTATCAAGTATTTGCCTTAGGGATATAGCAAATTTCTGGTTCCCTCAAAATAAAATTGTTAATTTCTTAACCTAGTAAAAAGATGTAACAAAGCAAAGGCTGGTGCAAAGATCACTCATGTCAATTTTCAAGACAATTGATCAGTTTATTATCTCCTAACCGTGTTGTATCCCCTTAAACACCTAAAAACGTTTCAATCAACTCTTCCTATAAAGATATAGTTTTATCAGAATCAGACGACCCAATTTTGGCTTCTTGAAGTTGTATATACGAAAACGTTCTTGCACTCATTATTGTGAGGGTAAGGAAAGTTGGAATAAGTACAAACCACTTAATTACTATTTTCTTTGAATGTTTTCCAAAAGGAAAGTTTAGAAGAGGTCAAACATATATATGTAAAGAAACCAGTAGAGTCTATAATGGCTATCACTAGCATCTTTGATTGAAAAGTCTAGCTGGTTTATACATAACAATAATTTGGCAGTATTTTTTTCCTTGTAAATATACAGGGCTATATGTATACACTAACACTGCCTGTCCCATCACCCACAGCTACAAGATAAACTGTGGAAAAACTAACAGAAAAGGGCTTTCAGCCAAAAAACACAGTAAGTAGTAAATTTTGAAGTCCAGATTTTTTTTACTCAATTTTTTTCATTTCTCTTGGACCCGCTTCCAGGTACACATGTGTATAGGACGGGCAGGGATGTGCACAAATGTATTTATATCCATGTGTGATTTGAGTACATGTAATTGCATTTTTTAACAAGAGGCCTAGTATCTGAGGTCTATGGGCCTCTTGCTTAAAGAGAAGTTATTTAAAGACTTCAGGATATTTGACCCCTTTGACCTTGAATGAAGGTCAAGGTTATTCCTTTGAACAAATTTGGTAGCCCTTCGTCCCAGTGTGCTTCAGATGAAATATATCAGGTCTCTTGGCCCCTGTGACCTTGAATGAAGGTCAAGGTCATTCATCTAAAAAATCTTGATTCCTTTCACCCCAGCATGCTACAGGCCTTATATCAGGTTTCTAGGCCTCTTGCTTAATGAGAAGAAGTTGAAAAAATGTCAGACGCTGCCGGACAAAAGGCGATTACAAAAGGTCAACTGAGACTTGAAATTGTATCAGATAAGCATAGGAAGTCGGTTTTTTTCTTTATTTTTGAAATACTATATATATTTCACAATAACAACTGGAACTAGCTGTCATCGCTAAAACACCCCCACAGATGCATGCTTATACACCCAGATCAAAATTCATTTAGGTGTTCAGGACTAGTAGTGATTTAAAGGAAATGTTGACGATGCACGCCCTTCAGGCCAGATGAGCTAAAAAAACTGAGCACAAGCTGATGTCTTCTTTGTAGTTCCAATTTACAGGGGCAGTTCATTGACTTAACTCTGCCACGGAAGATTAGATCATTGACTTAACTCTGCCACGGAAGATTAGTTCATTGACTTAACTCTGCCACGGAAGATTAGATCATTGACTTAACTCTGGCACGGAAGATTAGTTCATTGACTTAACTCTGCCACGGAAGATTAGATCATTGACTTAACTCTGCCACGGAAGATTAGTTCATTGACTTAACTCTGCCACGGAAGATTAGATCATTGACTTAACTCTGCCACGGAAGATTAGATCATTGACGTAACTCTGCCACGGAAGATTAGTTCATTGACTTAACTCCGCCACAGAAGATTAGATCATTGACTTAACTCTGCCATGGAAGATTAGATCATTGACTTAACTCTGCCACGGAAGATTAAATCATTGACGTAACTCTGCCACGGAAGATTAGATCATTGACTTAACTCTGCCACAGAAGATTAGATCATTGACTTAACTCTGCCACGGAAGATTAGATCATTGACTTAACTCTGTCACGGAAGATTAGATCATTGACGTAACTCTGCCACGGAAGATTAGTTCATTGACTTAACTCCGCCACAGAAGATTAGATCATTGACTTAACTCTGCCATGGAAGATTAGATCATTGACTTAACTCTGCCACGGAAGATTAGTTCATTGACTTAACTCTGCCACAGAAGATTAGATCATTGACTTAACTCTGCCACAGAAGATTAAATCATTGACGTAACTCTGCCACGGAAGATTAGATCATTGACTTAACTCTGCCACAGAAGATTAGATCATTGACTTAACTCTGCCACAGAAGATTAGTTCATTGACTTAACTCTGCCACAGAAGATTAGATCATTGACTTAACTCTGCTGCCACAGAAGATTAGATCATTAACTTAACTCTGCCACGGAAGATTAGATCCTAAGCAGATACCCTGGCTACCAAACTGGCCTCCCTTTCTGGTTCAGTGCCAAATGCAGATTCTACTACAAAGTGTCAAAAAATTCAATTATGGAATTAAAGTATATTGTATTTACAAAAACAAAACCGATAAAATTAAAACATCATTTACTTGAGTGCAATAATAGTATATTAGCTAGTGTGAAAATCAAGGGCAGGAAAATATCATAATTTACATATTCTCTCAAAATGTGACAGCAACAGCAACCTGAAACCTTTTGTTTCAGTGCTAAAAATCATTCATGGTACTCTTTAAAGGGGCATAACTCCAAAGGAAATAATCTAAATTGGATTGAAACCTTATATACTGGTTATTACTAATAGACATCTAAATCTGTAGTCCATGTACAATACCGATACGCAAACAAGCCATAAAATCAAGTGTTGTAATTAATGTGATAATCAATTGGTGTATTTTTTTTTTTAAACATTAAGTCTAAAGGGAATACAGTATTTGTTATACATAATGGTAAGGAATAACAAGGGAGATAATCACTGGAGATTAAAGTCTCATCAAATCGATTCAGCCAATCAGCTGCTGTTTAAAAATATTCTGATTTAAGTTAAATTTCAAATATTTTCCTATTTTTGAACTGACTCTCCCAACAATGTTACAAACTACAGGTTGACCAAATCCTGTCATTCTTAAAAAAAAGAAAGAGTATTTTCAAGTTTGTTTGTTTGTTTGTTTTTTTTGCTACATTTCCCCTATTTGAGTCCCTTTCTCCTACCAAGGGTGTCACATCCTTCATCTATGCAACATACAACATTGTCAAATTATTCTCCAGCCCAAATTTCGGCAAAATCTATTTAGTTTTCAGGATTACTATTACTAGTAGTGTTTTTTAAAAGATTTACCCTTAAGGCTAGGTGAGCTAAAAAAAATGTTAATGATAATATCATTACAATGGGCAATAACTCTTTAAGTTACAGTTGAATAATTCCTATTTTCGAACTCGTCCAAGATATTGTCGATATATGACAGCATACAAAGTTTCATTAAATATGGATGTTATTTACTTGAGTAATCATGTTCACAAGGTCCAATCATAATATTATTACAAAGGGCAATAACTCTGTTACTGTCGAATAACTTCCATTTTCGTACTCATCCAAGATCTTGTCAATATATGGTTGCATACGAAGTTTCATTAAACTTTGTTGATCTTTACTCAAGTTAACGTGTTCACACGGTAATTATTGACGGACGGACCGACGCTGGACTCCACTGTGTGGCATAAGCTCACCTTGGCATGGTCCTTTGGACCAAGTGTGCTAATTATGTATTTCACTTTTGAACTTCGAATGAGAGATTGAGGGGATGGAGTCACTGGTAATAACATATTGTGAACTAATAAGTTGTGTGAGACACTAACCTTAATGTTGCTATGCAAAGTGTATATATCTACATATACATTATTAAAGGTTAGGATTGAAGGTGAGATAACGAGAACATCATTTTGAGATAGACCAACATGGCCACCCTGATATAAACGAGAACTACAAGTAAATGTTACATCACTTCCAAGGGATGCTGAACACGGCATGGAATGTCAGATGATAATATGATCCCCCACAGCCAACCAATCAGATATTTACACGAGATAGCCTAGTTTATTTACCCTCTAACTCTGTAAGGACAATTCCCAAGATACAAACTATTAATTCTACCTGCAGTTCACTTTGAGAAGAACATCCTCCGTATGTTGTGGAGATTTTGTTTTGTAAGACACCGCTGTTTCTCTCTAACTTATAAACCTTTGTTCCGACAATGACCTTCTGTCACCTACATTATACCAAAAACTTCTGGACAAACCTAGTCTTAGATGCAGATATTTATCAAAATTTGGGACCAAAATGTTTATCAAGAAACTCCCAGGAACAGTATTCGTTATGAATGGTGTTGGCTGTGGGGGTTCATATTACACCATTTCATCTGACATTTCTTTACTACCTACGGCAACTTTATTAATTATCTTTAAAGTCTAAAACTTTCAATAAAATGTCTAACCATCACCCGTTTTGTAATCCCTAGTGTTAATTAATGCACGTATTTAGCATAAGGATACAAATTTTGAGAAAGAAGATTTTCACTTGAATAAAAATAACCGATTTACTCCCATCTCATTCAAAGTGAAATGTAAACAAACTGCAGCATCAACAAGAGACATGGATGGATGGGTAGAGAATTTCTTTTCAATATGTCAATTTTACATAAGGCATTAATTGACCACATATGCAGAGATTTCATAAACCATTCACAATGCACAGCAATCTATTTTGGTACTTTAGGGATCTCTGTAGGTTACATAATGTGGCCTAGATCAAGAAAAGTGAAAAACAATCATAACTCTTTTTAATTAGCCACAAAATAATCTTTTCATGATTTTTATAGACCAGGAAATACAAAATTAAAAGATTATTTAATCCCAAATTTTTTGTCATTGTTGGACAAAAAATTCGGGATTATCTTTTAATTTCTTGTTTCCTGGTCTATAAATAACATGAAAAGATTATTGTGTGGCTAATTAAAAAGAGTAATGATTGGCAAACATTTGTTAAATTCTTGTCCAGCAATTAACATCAAACTTTTCTAATACACCTTTTATAAAATTGAAATGATGAGATTTTGTGTATACATACCTTCATGATAGCTGCCATGTGTTGTTTAAAGGCCTTTCCTCCCTCCAGATTGGAGAACTCCTGAGTGACCGCCTGTGGCACTTTGTCCCTATCTCCGTCCCCCGCAGGCTGACCCAGAGGAAAGTAGAACTTGGGGATGTTTACATTGAGCTGTCTAGTCTTATCCTTCCTTTTGCTCTTGCCATCTTTATCTGATAGTGTTGTGATCGTGGGCGCAGCAGTTGACAGAGGGGGAGATAACTCCTTGTTTTCCTTGTCACTTGCTTTACTAGTGATCTGGACATTGTCTTTATCACTGTGGCTGTCACGAGATACAATTTCTTTGGAATCTTTTCCAGAGTTTGTCTGCAAAGTAAAACAATTGAATTAGAATACATGTATGTTTTCAAACACGGGCCCTATGGACCCCATTCACTCATTTGCTACCTAGTGATTCTTTTTACACATATTCATGATTAGGAACAAACTTGGTAGCACTTCATCCCACATATGCTACAGACCCAATTGGCAATATCAACTCCTTAGGCCTATTGGTTATTGAGAAGAAGTTGTTAAAGATGTTAGCCTATTTGACCCCTATGACATTGAATTGGGCTTATCCCTGAGCATGGGCTTATCCCTGAGCATGGGCTTATACCCAGTAAAATACGGTATTTACAATGGACATGTAACATTGATCATTCAAGGGGCAATTAAACAATTTTTTGGTAATTTGGAACACTGAAAGTCCTTACCTAATTCTTAAAAACTAAATTTCCAGCCTTGAATGATATATGGCGGCACGAATCAAGGATGAAAAGCCAATTTTCCATTACAATGAAAATTGACAGAAGGTATATGGCAGTTTGTCAGATAAATACTTGCAAAGTCTATTGCTATGCAGTGCAATTTAAACACCTTCCTAAATTCATTACACCAGTAGCAGGAATGTTGCTTATATTATGACAAAGTCCAGGTGTGATTTTAGTATATGAAACTCACAGACTTGAATAGACCCATAGAAACCATGGAAAAGCATCATTACAAGCATTCAATGTGATTAGGAAATATTCCAACCCACAGTTTATCTGACAAATAATTCTGGATCACACTTGAATTCGGGCAAACGAGAAAAGTTGGATAAGTTCCAGAGGGTGTTAAAATGTAATAAAGAGAGGCATTGTTTTCCAATGATATAACACATGTGGAACATTGCAGTGAACAGCTCCAGTTTTTATTTCACGCAAATTGTGCAAAACAGTTTACAACCAAAAATTAAACAGGGATAGAAAATGTCATATACAGGGTACAACCCCCAAAAAATAAGCCCTCCCTAAAAGTTTACAGAATCCATATTTTTATTATTATAAATGCTTAAACCTTAGAATTCAGAAAAAAGAAAGACATTTTTATTCTTTTCATAAACATTGGTTTGTTTTTATTTAACGTCCTTTTAACAGCCATGGTCATTTAAGGACATGCCACGTTTTGGAGGTGGAGGAAAACCGGAGTAAACGGAGAAAAACCACCGGCCAACGGTCAGTACCTTGGCAACTGCCCTACGTAGGTTTCGAACTCACAACCCAGAGGTGGAGGGCTATAGTGTTAAAGTGTCGGGACACCTTAACCACTCAGCCACCGCAGCCCCTTTTCATGAACAAGTCTTTTCATAGACATCAAGGTTTGTTGAAAGTATATATGAAGAAGCCCTGATTTATTTATCTTTGAGAAAATCCCAGCCGATCAATCACACTCAGGCCATCGTTGTATATCATTATCACGAATGAACTTACCTATATTTTGGCTAGTAGCCATTACAAAAGAAACAAAATTCCCAACATTCTTGACCAAGAAATGGCATGTCTAGGAAAAATCAAAAGAATTAAGATTCATTATTGAACACCATGACTACAGGAATAGACTCGCCTGACATGTACATGCATAATTTGACTTAATTGTCCCCTAACTTGTAGCCATGGGCACTAGAGAGTGATTTTTAAATCAAATGTGTCTTTTGCTGCAGAGAATGATAAATTTTCCTAATTTTAAAAGATCCTTCTATGGCATTAATATTTCAGATTTCTAAAAGTTGTACAAATATTGCATACTTAGGTAGGGGCCGCGGTGGCCGAGTGGTTAAGGTGTCCCGACACTTTAACACTAGCCCTCCACCTCTGGGTTGCGAGTTCGAAACCTACGTGGGGCAGCTTTCCTCCACCTCCAAAACCTGGCACCTCCTTAAATGACCCTGGCTGTTAATAGGACGTTAAACAAAAACAAACCAAAGCATACTTAGGTTTTCTTTAGTGGTACAGTTTGGTAAAATGTTCTTCCTATTTCTCAACACGTCAACATTCACTCCATCAAACCGTATCTCACTGTCGATTCTACTTTTGTTTTCGTAACTGCATTGTGGGTAAATTGTTTTCTTCGTCTAGGATCCGGTTTTTACAAGAACCAGAAGTTTTATTCAGAAATGGTTGATCATTTGTGAGTGTCAACTGTAGCATTTCCATAGCATTACTGTCGTTATACTGTAGCACTTCCGTACCATTGGAATCCAAACCCCTATATACCAATTTTCATAGAAATGGAACAATATAAAAATTTCTACCAATCAGAAGCCAGGAAATGGCAGTCATTGTGTTAAAATGTGAAAGTGGGGTTAGGAGAGAGACCGGTGTCAATACCATTGTGTTCGACATCCTTAAAAACAAAACCAATTTTCACTGCAATCGAACAATATATCTAAATTTCTACCAATCAGAGGCAAGAAAATGTCAACCATTTTGGTTAAAATGTGAAAATGAAGTTAAAAGAGTAACCGGTGTCCCATGATGTACCAACATACCATTTTCATCAAAATCCGATAATGTCTAAACTTTAACTAATTCAGAGGCTGTGGCGCATTAAAGTGACCAATCAGAAAACAAAATGTCAGTTGCACACTTCCTGACCATGGATGAAACACTTCCAGGGGCTGATGGGCGGGACCAAAAAAGGTCAATTTAATTAACCTAGCTGAATACTTCAAAACTCAGATGACCATTAAGGCCCATGGGCCTCTTGTTTACTATCATTATCATTCCTCTTCATCCTCCCCTGTAAAAGTTTCTGATACTTGCTGTCTCAAAAACTAATCAATGGAACTTAATGAAACTTGACACCGGTCAGTCAGCTGGGCCAACATGTGCATATACCATTAAGCTGTCATCCCATGCTGATATTGTTAACAAAGTCAGAATGAATTCCAATAAAATCAAACAAATTACAGTCAAAAATGTGATGTGTATATAATTAACTCCTTCGTCTTCTGAATGTCGTCTTTTGAATGTCGTTACAAAACTTCATGAAAAACACTATGGGGTCACAAAAGGTAATGTTATGTAAATTACTCAGGTCAGCAATCACAGGTAATTATAGAGCTTGTGTAGTCCCAGGTGAACCAGATCTCCGTGATCAATGCCTTGTCAGCTCAACAAGATCAAAATAAAAGTTTTTCATGTGGTTTTATTTTCAAAATTATCAATCAAAACTATAGATTGAATAATTCTGAACTTTACTAATAATGCATGAAAAACTAAGAAATACAACTAAATAGTTTAATTAGTATGAGTTGACACATTAATATATTCTTACTTTGATTTTAACCTTTAAATCCTTTGACTAATTATGATGTAATTGACAATCTATTAGGAAGCACCTCAGACTGCATGGTGTCTTCACGTAAGAACCTAAGATATATAATCATTGATCAGATCAGAAAAATATTACTGTGTAAATAAGCCGGCCCATACAGGTGTACTAATTAAGGCACCTGATGTAATGCCTTTACGTACCACTAGGCTCCTTTAAACTTAATATGTAATATACTAAAAAAAATCCTAACTGTAGATCCACATTGAGTTAATTAATAGTACAACCATTAATTCCATTGATAAGACCATATTGATAACAAATTAAAGGCCACAATGTGTAATAATTTAAAAAAAAGGGCAATTCTATGCTAAATTTAGAAAACTGATTATAAGCAATAATCAATAGATTTGGGGGTTTCTGATTATAGGGACCAACTAACCAATTGTTTTTTCATAGACTTCAGTGTTAACATTTTGGAGCATATCATTAAAATTCTTGAATTCAATAAGGCAATTATGGTTTATAACAAAAGTTTAGGGTCTCATATAACATGTAAGCAAAAAAGAAGTTTAGTCCTGCAACTCAATTTTTTTCCAGGGTAGCCATTTTGAAAATGGGTGAATTTCGCAGTAAAAATTATCAAAAACCTTAAATGTTTACCTGTTAATTATTATGACCTGAACTTTTGGAAAAAAATTCAATCAGATTTACGAAATTTAGGTCAACATTTCTTAAGAATAGTTACCTATCAGGCTATACATATCTATTTTATTACTTCATAACATACTGGCCAATCAGTGGCTGCCAGACAATTTATCCCTGGTTCAACTTTCAATACACAGAGGATGTTTAAAAAGCCAATTTTTTCAATTGGTTGGTTGTTCCCTTATAGATGCGGAATGTAAAACCGATTCCCATCAATTCCTGAGTCACCTACATGATTTCCTCCCGAGTTGGAAAAATGAGTTTAAATTTCTTAGTGTGATTTCCTTGTTGTACAGGTGTTTGTAATATATGATGAGACTCAACTCCTATGTGACCCTGTGACAAATTGCCTGTTTAAAAGTGATGTATAGAGTCTTGGCCCATATTACTTACAACAAGCATGCTAAAGGTCCAATATCAAATCCCTTTAAGTAAAGTAGGTACTTCTTTTTTTCATTTTAAGTATCCTCCCTTCTAGGAAGATAATCGAGACAGAAGGAAGGAGTGTTTTGATCTGACGTTGTACGATGATGACACATAAGACAAAAGAGGCATCTACAATTAACAGGTAATATATCACATCAGGCACTTCAGTCAATTTACACAGGTAAGCCCAGGTGGCGTATATATTTCTACCTAGTCCGTTCAACATTCCACATTCTTCTATGTGATTGGTACTATAACAAAGCACGAAGTCACACTGCAAGCCTTTAAATATATACAACAATTCATAGGACAAATATGAAAAATAATTCAGGAGTAAAATGATCATTTGTTTAGAGAACAGGCATATTGAATGACAAAAACCAGGTAAAATAAAATTCAGTAAGGTCAAAAGTTTACTTAAGATATCCATTGCAGAATCTTTGAATCATTTTTATAAATCCCAAGGACGGAAGGAAATATGAATGACAAAATTAATTATGGTCACTTAAAACATTTCACAGTGACGGATGAAATTCCTAAAATTCTTCAATAACAATTACATATATTGCAAATACTGTATATCCTATTTGAATGCTTAGGTATTGTTAGATATTTAGATATATTATTCCATCACAAACATCACGTGCCTTATTTATCAGGCACTTTTACCGATCACCTCTTCCTATGTTGAAGACATTGGCAGAAGTTAAAATTAAAGTATACTGTTGGAAAAGTTGTATTAAGTTTGTATGTTGTGATTTTGTTTTTCCATATTAACATGTATAATGTTAGAAACAGCTGCCAAGATATATTTTTAGACTTGAATAGGAGGATCAACATTAAATATTTTCTCATTGTATATATAACTCCACAACGTTGTGATACTTGATTAACTTAGTGTGGAGATACTATTGTATTGTTTTTACCGGTTATAAGTCAAATTAAAGCTCGGGTATCATAAAGCCCACTCCCAGTGTTTTTCACATTTTAACTGCGTAGGCCCATATTCTAGAATAAACCCCCACCCCCCCCCCCCCTCCACTTTTAAATGTCTAATCCACAATGCAAAAAAAATTATCAAATCAAATGAGAAATATGATGAAAACAATCTTTTTAGAGAGATAATTGATATAATTAATTTGTTTCTGGATAAATAACATTTTAAAATTATATATATCATTTTTTTCATATTTATATTTTTTTTTATTACAATCCCTGAAGGATTAATTTGGTCCAAATATTACATATAACATAGTCAATACGAGTCTACGGTGAGAAAAGTACACAACAGACAACAGACTGCATTATAATCCCTATCTATCAAAATCCTCAATGATTTAATTCAGAAACTATTTGTTTACAACAAAGTAATACATAGTGCATTAAATTAAGCCTGTCTTTGTTTTATAACAAAAGAGAGAAAATGCAACAACCAGACTTGGACTTGAACCCAGGACCTCCAAACTCTAGACGGATATGCTCTAACTATTTGAACTACCTGGCACCAGTGTTCAGTCCAGTTCTGCTACATTTTGACAACACATGAATTTATCATTGATATCAGCCTTGCCAAGGACTAGTACAGGTGCACGTGCAGCACCTAAAAACTGACTGGACAATAAAAAGTACAGAGTATTCAGTAAAATGATCAAATATGTTGAAGTGCACATCAAAATATGTGTATAATCGGAAAACTCATTTTTCAAAGTATTATTGATAGAACTTCTTTTTCTCGGATGTTCACAATTTCATTAAGGACATGTCAAAAGCCGGTCAAGATACGCAATGAAAGAAGAGAAATAGCCTCTTTCATTATGTGTGTATAATGTATAGGATAGGGATATTCCATTCTCTGGGCCACAAAAATAAAAAAAATTATGACCATTGGATGGAATATCCCTAGCCTACATACACGCATATGAAAGAATATTTTATAATTTGTCAAATACTACCATACATCAACCACAAAATTCGACCAGCTGAGGGAACTTCTGTAAGTTATTGTTGTTTGTACATAAAAGCTTGGTGTAATGATATATATTTAAATAGACAACACATTGACAGTTATGACTTCTGTTACAATCTCTTTCCCTGCAGGCTAAATACTTGAAATGTTTATAATTCTTCTGTTCTGGAGTACCAGGTAATGTCTATATAGTGTCTTGTCTAACACTACACGTACACCATACAGTATCCCTTACTTGATTGTTTACTTGATGTCCCTTCCGCAGCTTCTACCTGTCCTACCCTCGATCATACTCTCCCTGACTTCTATCTGTCCCTCCCTCGATCTTACTCTCCCTGACTTCTATCTGTCCCTCCCTCGATCATACTCTCTGTGGCTTCTTCCTATCCCTCCCTCGATCATACTCTACCTGGTTTCTATCTGTCCCTCCCTCGATCATACTCTCCCTGACTTCTATCTGTCCCTCCCTCGATCTTACTCTCCCTGACTTCTACCTATCCCTCCCTCGATCATACTCTCCCTGGCTTCTACCTGTCCCTTCCTCGATCTTACTCTCCCTGACTTCTACCTGTCCCTCCTCGATCACACTCTCCCGGACTTCTACCTGTCCCTCCCTCGATCTTACTCTCCCTGACTTCTACCTATCCCTCCCTCGATCATACTCTCCCTGACTTCTACCTATCCCTCCCTCGATCATACTCTCCCTGACATCTACCTATCCCTCCCTCGATCATACTCTCCCTCGCTTCTACCTATCCCTCCCTCGATCTTACTCTCCCTGGTTTCTACCTGTCCCTCCCTCGATCTTACTCTCCCTGACTTCTACCTGTCCCTCCCTCGATCATACTCTCCGTGACTTCTACCTGTCCCTCCTCGATCACACTCTCCCGGACTTCTACCTGTCCCTCCCTCGATCTTACTCTCCCTGACTTCTACCTATCCCTCCCTCGATCATACTCTCCCTGACTTCTACCTATCCCTCCCTCGATCATACTCTCCCTGACATCTACCTTTCCCTCCCTCGATCATACTCTCCCTCGCTTCTACCTATCCCTCCCTCGATCTTACTCTCCCTGGTTTCTACCTGTCCCTCCCTCGATCTTACTCTCCCTGACTTCTACCTGTCCCTCCCTCGATCATACTCTCCGTGACTTCTATCTGTCCCTCCCTCGATCATACTCTCCCTGACTTCTACCTATCCCTCCCTCGATCATACTCTCCCTGGTTTCTACCTATCCCTCCCTCGATCATACTCTCCCTGGTTTCTACCTATCCCTCCCTCGATCATACTCTCCCTGGCTTCTACCTGTCCCTCCCTCGATCTTACTCTCCCTGACTTCTACCTGTCCCTCCTCGATCACACTCTCCCGGACTTCTACCTGTCCCTCCCTCGATCTTACTCTCCCTGACTTCTACCTATCCCTCCCTCGATCATACTCTCCCTGACTTCTACCTATCCCTCCCTCGATCATACTCTCCCTGACATCTACCTATCCCTCCCTCGATCATACTCTCCCTGGCTTCTACCTATCCCTCCCTCGATCTTACTCTCCCTGGTTTCTACCTGTCCCTCCCTCGATCTTACTCTCCCTGACTTCTACCTGTCCCTCCCTCGATCATACTCTCCCTGACTTCTACCTATCCCTCCCTCGATCTTACTCTCCGTGACTTCTACCTGTCCCTCCCTCGATCATACTCTCCCTGACTTCTACCTGTCCCTCCCTCGATCATACTCTCCCTGGCTTCTACCTATCCCTCCCTCGATCACACTCTCCCTGACTTCTATCTATCCCTCCTTCGATCATTCCTTCCCTGGCTTTTACCTATCCCTCCCTCAATCATACTCTCCCTGGCTTCTACCTATCCCTCCCTCGATCATACTCTCCGTGGCTTCTACCTATCCCTCCCTCGATCATTCCTTCCCTGGCTCCAACCTATCCTTCCCTAATTCTCTCTCCGGCTCTGACTGATCCAATGTTTTGTTTTCCCAATCATGATCCTTTTTATTTGAACATATTATATTGTTTAAACACAATCAGTTTGGGCTAGCGCTGGGCACAATGTTTTTAGCAACATTCAAGAGGCCCAGAGAGCCTGTATCACTCACCTGGTTGGATATATGTAAATGTCAAATATGTTCATGTTGATAGATTTATTTGCTGATGGTTATTCAGGGGATAATTTCAAATATATAACCAAAAAGTCTGCAGGGGTGGGGAAAGACCCCTAGGTTTATTTTTACATCAGTGTTTATCCCTTGATGTCAAGCAATGCTATATATGGTTATTGATCGGGGGGGGGGGGGGGGGGGGGGGGGGGGGGGTCAGACCAAGTGTATAGCATATAAGCTCATCTTGGTCCCTTGAACCAGTGAGCTTATAAAAACTCATGATCTTTAAGAAATATGATCTAATGCCAGCTATGACAAGAGCATGATCACCTGTCTATCAACTTCTGCATACTAACCATTACTGACCTACTTCATTTATTATAACTAAGTTAAACATTCATATATTCAAGAAATTGACACATTCAATTTATTTCATTTTTCTCTTCCCTCATTATCTGACTTTGTTTATACATGTGTAACCTGATATTCCTTATTCCATTCAACACCCCGCCACCCCCACCATAACAAATCCCTTCCTCCTTGTGACTTCATTTATTTATATCATATATGTGTGATGTGAATAAAGAGGAATAATGAAAAATATCCTGGCTGCACTGAAGTATCCTATAACTTGGTTAAAGGGAAATTCCCATTAGTCTTCAAGTATCCTATCACTTGGGTTAAAGGGAAATTCCCATTAGCCTTCAAGTATCCTATCACTTGGGTTAAAGGGAAATTCCCATTAGCCCTTCAAGTATCCTATCACTTTGGTTATAGGGAAATTCCCATTAGCCTTCAAGTATCCATAATCACTTGGGTTATAGGGAAATTCCCACCAGCCTATAAGCTTATAATAAGCTGACCTATACTTTTTTTATATAAATGTATGATGTATAAAAAAATACATACAGTACATATACAGCATGCATATCTTTCTTCATTACAGCATGCAGGCTCTGTATTATATAATGATGTAGAAAATTCTGTTGCGACACTTACGACTCTATGAACACTGGTTTTATTGTTATGATAATTAATACAATGACCATGATTATTGGATTCCAATTATTCAGGAATTACACGAATCTAATACATGAAATACAGTTCCCACAGTATTACTCTATAACACCGGTTATTTGTAGTACATACATATGATCCAGCCGGTTTTGTTCTGTTCATTCTTTATATTGTAACTTATCTATGATAAGGCAATGCTAACCTAAATACACTTTTAAATAAGAATCTATTATTAAATACTACCTGCCGTTGATTTGAAAATTAAATGAGATACCTTTTGTTGTACTTTTATTTCAATTTCAGTTGCTATAAATATTGTTTCACAAACAACTGAACTTTTCTCATGCAGTAACTTTAGAATGAACACATACATTTGAAAACAGAATCTAATTTCCTTACCCCGTCAACATATTCCTTGTCCGGCTCGACCGCAGTGACCCTTGATTGGTCAGAAGTTGTCTCAACCTTGACTGGTCGAGTAGGAATGACTTTGGCGACAGGGATAGGGCCTGGAGAGGAGGGAGAGATCGGACTCTTTTTCCTGTAGTTTTGTGGGAATGGATATGATACAGGCGTACAACGTCCATAGTGAACTGCCCCACATGGCACACTTCCCCGACCCCTGACCCCTGGGGCACTACTTGCAATCCCACTCGCTCCATAGTCGCAAGAATCACAGTAGTGAACTGAACGTTTCCATCGCAGTTCGATGCGATTACTGTGGTACACATTTACGCGGGTATAAACATACTGTACTCCAGCCCATTTCTTCTGCATAATACCTGCACCACCTACATCAAACCTCTTTGACACAGGGATTGTTCCAACTTTGATGGATTGTGACGACACAATGTCTGTTGTTTTATCTTGGACAGATCCTGGTGCCACCAAGCCTGTTCCAACTTTGACGGATCCTGGCTGCACCACAAACATCTAAAACTTTTATATTCACAGAAACATGAAAAAATCAAGCTTACAATTCCTTCAGGTACACATATATAAAACATCTAGAACTTTCTGCAACTTCCATGAATTCCTCTCCATATTGTATATTGAATTACTTCCACATATAATCGATGAGAATTAAGTTTTCATTTATCCCTGAACTTAATTTTCCTTCAACAAAAACCCTGATTTTTACTATTGCACAAATCTCTGTACATCAGGTCAACACAAAACCTGTATCATCAGGTCAACACAAAACTCTGAATCATCAGGTCAACACAAAACCTGTATCATCAGGTCAACACAAAACTCTGTATTATCAGGTCAACACAAAACCTGTATCATCAGGTCAACACAAAACTGTGTATCATCAGGTCAACACAAAACCTGTATCATCAGGTCAACACAAAACCTGTATCATCCATTGTATGTAATCCTTCCTGAAGATCAGTCTGGTTTAAAAAGTTGGAGGGCCTGTGGGTTGTTGTGTCCAAATCCAGTGTCACTTTAATTGGTATAAACCTCACTTGATGGTAGATAACAGGTTCATGTCTGCACTACTTGAAATAAGATGCGTGCTAGTTAAGTGTTCCAAGTGTGTTTTTTATCCTTCTAGTCAGACCCAAAACTTTGTCACTGAAACTCAACTACAAGTTTCTGAGACAATCATGTGATCTTTTGGAGAGAAAACTTTGTGTGTATTAGGTGTGCCTCAATGGTATTATAAAAGTCTTTCTATCCAAATGTGAAGGGTTTTCAGTAAAAACATTCAAATGACACACTGAGAGAAAGATTTTAAACCTCTAGACAGTTCAACGAAAAATGTTAAGTGATTAGAATTTAAGGAGACTGGCAACATCACCATTCAAATCCAAATCTGATAAATGGAGCCATTTTCAACCATGTCAGAAAACAAAAACCATTAGTGAGATTTTCAGAACACATTCTCTACAATCTCTACATCTGTACAAATCTCTGAAGTATCTTCTTAATTTTCCATGAGGGGAAACTCCAATGATGAATACAGTTCCAATGAATTATAACCCTGACCTTCCGATGTAGAAGGCTTTTTTTCTTCTGATAACACCCACACCTGTGTCAGCTAGGATAAAAAAATGCAGGTTCTCCTGAGAGACAGAAAGTAGCTCTGCTGAGAGAGAGAAAGAAGTACTGTTATGAGAGACAGAAAGTAGCACTTGGTTTAAAAATACTCCTGAAAACTCTCTTATATAGTTTTACCACATGAGCAATACTCCTGAAAACTCTCTTATATAGTTTTACCACATGAGCAACACATTTCAGCTGAGCATCATAATTTTTCCCAGATATACTCTCCGAAGATGTAAAGTGTATAGATATAAATTTAGCTGTATATATATGAACACTGTAAGTTTATATCCAGTAGGAGTTTCACGTATATATTCAAGACATCACAAGATCTAGCCCAGTTGGTATAGTTGATCAATTAGCACTGATTTCCTGAGATGTAAAGTATACTTCCAGTAGATAGTACAGCACAGGAGTTGTATCCTGGAGATATATATTACTGGGTCATCCCACAGTGTGTATAATAGATGGAGCTCCTACACTCACCTGGTCAGACAGATAGTGCTATCTAGGCCCCCATGGCCACATCTCCCTCAGTACTCACTCATATAGTAATCCCTAACTGTGCAACAAAAACTTTCAAATCTTCATCTAAATCCCTTCAGTAATTTCCACCTCTGAATTCATACATGTATATACATTTTCACAATGTTAAATGGCATATAAAAGAGTTGGACATTGAAAACTTTCCTTCATCTTATAATCCATTATTTCAATATCCTTGCCATCATGTGAATTTCTTCTCCTCATTGAAAAAACTTTCTCCAATGTTTGATGTTGGACTGGATATATAAGTTCCACATAATGAGGTAAATGCGTAGTATCCTGGTAAAGGTTAGCCTGTTGATATCCCAGACACACTTTCTTGTTTATTCTGGCTTTACTGATCAGAAACTCCATCCATTATTATGTACCTCCCAGAGCCAGAGGGGGGCTCACATGTGTACATCATACACTCCAGTAGCTGGGGTATACAGGCAGCAAACACATATACAGTGTAGCATCTCCCTGATCCTCATCATCAGCTACACACTTTACTGCCACTCTGGAGTAAAACAGCCTTCATTCTTGAAAACCTCATCACTGACTTTATACTGTTTACAGTGAGTGCAGGAGGGGGGTGTAGTTAGGTTATGTGTGTGGGAGGGAGAGGGGGTTGTAGTTAGGTGTGTGGGAGGGGAGGGGGTTGTAGTTAGGTGTGTGGGGGGAGGGGGTTGTAGTTAGGTGTGTGTGGGGGGGGGGTTGTAGTTAGGTGTGTGGGAGGGGGGGGGTTGTAGTTAGGTGTGTGGGGGGGGGGGGGGTTGTAGTTAGGTGTGTGTGTGGGGGGAGGGGGTTGTAGTTAGGTGTGTGGGGGGGCGGGGGTTGTCGTTGGTGTGTGGGCGGGGGGGTTGTATTCGGTGTGTGGCGGGGCGGGGTTGTTAGTTAGGTGTGTGTGGCGGGCGGCGGGGTTGTTCGTTGTGTGTGGGCGGGCCGGGGGTTGTCGTTTGGTGTGTGGGGGGCGGGGTTTTGTTAGTGGGGCGGGGTTTGGTTCGTTTTTGCGTGGGGGTTTTGGGGTTTGTTTGTTTGTGGCGGGGCGGGGGTTGTTGGGTTGTGGGGGGCGGGGTTCGTGTTCTGGTTGGGGGGTTGTCGTGGTGTGGGGGGGGGGTTCTTGTTTGTTTTGTGTGGGGGGGGGGTTGTTCTGGTGTGTGGCGGGGGGGTTTGTAGTTCGGTGTGGGGTGGAAGGGGTGTCGTTTTGGTGTTGGGGGGCCGGGTTGTAGTTCGGTGTGTGGGCGGGGCCGGGGTTGTTTGGGTTTTGGGGGGGGCGGTTTTCTTTTTTCCCCCTTTTTTTTTTTTTGTTGGGGGGGGTTTTTTTCGTTTTTTTTTTTTGGGGGGGGGTTGTGTTTTTGGGGGGGGGGGGGGGGGGTTTTTTTTGGTGGGGGGGGGGGGGGGGGGGTTTTTTTTTTTTTCCTGGGGGGGGTTTTCTTTTCTTTTTCTTTTTTTTTTTTTGGGGGGGCCTGGTGTTCTTTTTTTTCCCTTTTTGTGGGGGGGGTTTTTCTTTTTTTTTCGGGGCTTTTTTTTCCCCCTTGGTTCTTTTTTTCCCTTTTTTGTTCTTTGTTCCCCTGTTTCTTTTTTTTGGGGGGGTTGTTTTTGGTTTTTGGGGGGGGGGGTTTTTTGGTTTTTTGTCTTTTTCGGGGGGGGTTTTTTTCCCTTTTGGAGGGGGTGGTTGGTGTGTCGTTTGTGGGAGGGGGTGGGGGGTGTAGTTAGGTGTGTGTGTGGGAGGGGATGGGGGTTGTAGTTAGGTGTGTGTGTGGGAGGGGATGGTGTGTAGTTATAAAGGTGTATGTGTGTGTGTGTGTGGGAGGGGGGGGGTGTTGTTAGGTGTATGTGTGTGGGGGGATGGGGTTGTAGTTAGGTATGTGTGGGAGGGGGGGGGTTGTAGTTAGGTGTGTGGAGGGGGGGGGGGTTGTGTTTGTGTGGTGTGTGTGGGGCTGGGGGTGTAGTTAGGTTGTGTGTGTGTGGGTGGGATGGGGGTTGTAGTTAGGTGTGTGTGTGGGTGGGGGGTGGGGGTGGGTGTGTGTGGGAGGGGGTTGTAGTTAGGTGTGTGTGTGAGGGAGGGGATGGGGGTTGTAGTTAGGTGTATGTGTGTGGGATGGATGTTTCTGTTCATTTTTGTTTTGAAAAAATATAATATGGATGTTTGAAACTGCACAGTCAAAATTGCCTCCGCATTCAAGAGGCAATTTGAATTGAACAAAGGGAGATAACTTTTTAATATTTCAATATACTGCCATTTTACTGTTTGAGCCTTTCTTTTTTAAGATAGATCTTTGAACCCCTAATTTAATGACATCAGTATGTGAAATTTACACACGAGATGGAGCTGCACCAAGTAACAAAACAATGTCTGGCAGATCTTCCTAAGTATGATCATGAGGTGTCAGCTAGTTTAAGGTCACAATTAGCAATGAATTAGTCTAATCTAGTGTTGAGGAATATTATTGTGAAGAATAACTTTGATTTTAAACAGATATATATATATACTGCATATATCTCTTTCCAAGATCCAATTCCATGTATTGTAATTCAATCCTTCCCATGACTTGTCGATAAAGCAATCCATCTAATGTGTCTTTTCTGAAAATCTAAGTCATATTTGTGTTTCTTTACTGTACTTCGATCCATCCTCGTAATAAATCCCTGATGTATAAACACTCTCTCCTCTCAAAACATTCTATCACTTCTGATCCTTATATAAGACACATCGGCACATTTCACAAGTTTTTATCTCATCAGGACTCCTCTTGACAAAATCACATTTTGTCTGTTGTCAAACTAATAGATGAAAGAGTAGATACAATATTCCAGAGAAATAAAGTACATGTAATGTATTGTAATGAAACTGTTAAATTCAAAGTCTTCCTCTTTGAGCTATGCAGCCTCCCACATATTTCACAATCACTAGGCCATTTATTTGTTATACCGAATATTAAATGGAAAAATCTTGACTCTTCAAGTTCAAATTAAAATCAATGTTCAAGTTTAATCCGTTCTCATCCCATGTGGATATCTTTGGATATACCTGGTATTATGAAACAGCAATTCTCTCTTAAATCTTTAGTTGAGGAAATTTCCGGTTTTAGAATGTCTACATATATATATACCACCGCACAGTATATACACACAGTTTTGTTAAAGAATAATGAACGGGTACTTCTCTGTGCCAATGATGTAAGCCAAGTGTATCGAGACAAATCAGAAATGGTATATTGCTGTTGCACGTGTGACATACAATTCACAATGGTCAACACATAAATCTTGTCTGTTTATAATATTGCTCGAGGTGAAAGGTGAACATCCAGGTAAAATAAAGTTGCTGTAATAGTGATAAAATTCCATAGTGAGAAAGATAGGTTAACGAGATTGATGGACATATCACATACCTGACGTGGTCATGTGGGACTACATAGTTGTATCGCGGTGAGAACATATATCTACTACAATACAGGTAAGTAGGTCCCGGCAGTCACTCAGCCGTAAATACACACACCGGCCTAGACTTTATAACAGTACACAGGTAAACAACAGGTAAACAACAGGTAAAGCCAGGGTTATAATATGATAATGGCATAATAATGCCCCAGTGATTTCATTATATTGAAAAGTCAAAATTGATGGTAGTACTAATTGATTTTCTTTCTTCGTTTAATCCTATTTATAGAGATCTGTCAATCTGAAATAGATCTCTATAAGTGGTATATCATACAGTAGTGTTATATACCTCAAGTCGGAGTGTGTGGTCAAACAATGCTATTTGTAACGAACTCTCACACAGTATGTAAAAGTTCCAAAACCAATTATCGCATAAACACAATACAACCCAAGTTTGGCGATCTCTCTAGGCTAACATAAAAATCTCCATCTAGGACAAATCTAGATCTCTATACTGACACTTCAACGTAACCACATAATGCTCTCTGGTGTGATATGGCCAGCCATATAGCCTTTGGTGGGAATATATGAACTTAATGAATGGGTAGACTTAAAATAACTGACTAAGGAGGAAATTAACACTGATCTTTATGACTTTTGTGTTTAGTGTAGTATAATTATAACCAAGTCACTAGTTTACTTAAGGTATCCATTACCTATCCTACCTTAACATCTGATGAGCTAGCTAGCTAACAGATTATCTCAAGATTTTACATTGATACAGTAAATGACTTACAATGATAATGCAATTTTTTTTCTGAAAAACAAGAGGCCCATTGGGGCCTGTATCGCTCACCTGGTTGGATTTGACCAAACGTCAAAATAATGTTCATGTTCGTTTCGTTAATAGCTTTATTTGTCAATCATGAACAATGCTATACATGTTTATAGTGTGGTGAAACTATATATAAGTCCCTTGGGGTGGGGAAATTAAGACATTTGGTCCTTTAAGTCTAGCTATGCTATACATGATTATGAGATGGGGATCTCAAAAGTTTCAAAAATAAAACCAAGACACCACTGGTTAATCCTAAGGGGTATGGAAAGACCCCAGGGCCCATTTTTACACCAGGACCATGGTTATATCTCTTGATGGCCAACAATGCTATATATGATTATAGGGTGGGGCTCTCAACAGTTTCAAAAATATTACCAAGAAAAAAAGTCCCTATGGGTGGGGAAGACCCCAGGGCCTATATCTGCAACATGATTTTGTTGATCTCTTTATGCCCAACAATGCTATATAAGGTTATAGGGTGGGGATCGGAATGGTTTCTAAGATATATCAAAGAACCTAAGTATGCAGGGGTGGAAAAAGACGTACCCCAGGGCATATTTTTGGGTAAGCCAGAGTTACTATTTATGAAAATATCTGTTTCCCTTTTCCTTTATCGGGTTTGTACCCGTTGTACTGATACAGATCTGCTGTATCATAATGGGGTGTGGCGTACCAGTAGAATTAACCAAACCGGTTCACGTGGTTTTATCCCGAGACGTACGTACCACTTGGATCCAAGATGGCGGAAATGTGACGCTTCAATTGTGATACTAATCTTTCATTTTGTTAAAAAGGAGACGAGGGATTTTCATTTGCGATGAAATTGTATAAATTATACGCATTGATATAAGACGGGAATTTTCAGGTATTGATTTTACATCCGTTACATTGTAAACCGAAAATAGTCACCTTTTTATGTTTGGAGCGTATACTTTGTTGAGACGGCCATCATCTTGGAAACTAACTTGAGATTCAATTGCGTTCCATTATATGTTACTGAACCTATTTAGTACAACTGGTACAAACCAAATATACACAATGCACCGAATAGACTAGCTGGTCTATACATACTGTTTGTGGAAAGATAAACTTTGTATATTTATATTTACTTCCAAACTGATGAATCTTATTAAAGATATTATAAGTCTAATATATATCTATATTCTGAGTTGATTCTTAAAAATAAACATACCAAGTGAAAACATCAAACATTTGACCAAGAAAACAATATACCTGGTAGTATGAAAACATCATTTCACACCTGGCTGATTTTCCACACATAACATCAGTTGATTATTTGTGGAAAAAAAAATACAGTGTATAATGATTCTGCAAAAATGAAGATCAAGGCTAATTTGTTGGTAGATGCTTATATTTGCAGATGAATACTGTATACTTATTGAAATACCCAGCGGAAATTCAAATCCATCAGGATACGCTTAAATTGTTTTGTTGTGGCAAATCCATCGATATGATCAGCTCCTTGTCGGAGTATATCTGTAGAATATTGATGTCTTCCTTCCTAAATATCAACAAGTATATATAAAGCTTAATTACCAACAAGAGGCCCAGGGGCCTTAACGGTCATCTGACTCTAAATTAAAACCCTTATATTATTGTAGTATGTATTCTTTGTAGCAAGTATATAGTAGCAAGTATATAGTGGCACTGTTGGCCATGGTGGCCATCCTGGATTTCTGACCGACCCGATAAATAACAACACTTGGTAAGAACCATCTCAGGATCATTTCTGGTAAGTTAGAGCTGAATCCCACCAGTGGAATTTGAGAAGAAGTTTGATATAGGTGTTGTTCAGGAAAACCATGGTTGCGCAATCATGTTACAAAATGGCCGCCATTGCTGCCATGTCAAAGTTTTTACGAGGCCAAAAAAATAACAACATTATGTTGGCTCGCCTTCCTTGACATCCTCACCCATTTCCAACTCAATGGCACCAATGGAACTGGAGAAGTTTAAAATGTGTTTTTCAAGATGGTGGCTATGGCGGCCATCTTGGATTTCAGATCGGCCCGAAAAAATAACAACACTTGGTCAAGATCATATCAGGATCACTTCTGGCAAGTTTCAGCCCAACAGCACTGGTGGAACTTGAGAAGAAGTTTAAAATGTGTTTTTCAAGATGGCGGCTATGGCGGCCATCTTGGATTTCAGATCGGCCCGAAAAATAACATCACTTGGTGGGGATCATCTCAGGATCATTTCTGGAAAGTTTCAGCCCAACAATAATGGTGGAACTTAAGAAGAAGTTTAAAATGTGTTTTTCAAGATGGCGGCTATGGTGGCCATCTTGGACCGACCCGAAAAATAACAACACTTGGTCGGGATCATATCAGGATCATTTCAGCTAGTTTCAGCTTAATCCCACTGGTGGAACTTGAGAAGAAGATTGAAATGTGAAAAGTGTACTGTATGTATAATTTGGTTATGGTACGTCTTGACCTTCTATAGTAGGTCAGAGTATATTAACACTAAATATAGTAGGTCAGAGTATATTAACACTAAATATAGTAGGTCAGAGTATATTAACACTAACAGGTTTAATTACAGGTGTGTTACCTGTACAGGTAATGTGTTACATGTATACCGAGGCAACTGTATCTACTGTTTCATCATCTAATTTTCTATTCATATCTCACAAGGCTATTTAAGATCCGTTTATTTCTACATTTTATATACTTTCCTGAAGCATCAGCAATGACTGAGGTGAGGAACTGAGGATGTAGTTGTGAATTGCTCCACTCAGCTTCAGTGCCATCTTGGCCATGAAAAGCTGGTATTTTTATATACAAGGACATATATGCCAGGTTTAACCACAAAAATCAAAAGAAATGAAATTTTGGTACAATTTTGTGTTTTATGTAGATGATACAGACATCACATCTATACCTGTATGTAAAACTCTTTCTGAACCAACCAGTCTAGGACAACAACGTAATCACCATGCAATATTTTACTGTGATGATATATCCATGCAGGATATCGAAAAATGTGTCAATCAACTTCATTCAAGTTAGAACAATACAATTTGTATACAAATTCTGTAGTTATACTTGTTCCTATTATAAGATGACCAAGGTGACCTTGAACTAACCTAGGAACATATTGAATGTGTCAGTCATAATTATATAACAGGTAGGTTGCCATGACCGCTAGCTGGCATAATGTATTGATTGTAATTGGAGGAATTTCCTCATTATCTTGGCATGCCTGTGATTTGGAGGGTCAACATTCCTACCATTCTTCTGATAACCCCCTACTGTTACCAGAAACTAATACAGGTAACATTAACTGTTATTCCAAGATCTGGTACAAAATGGTGCAATATCTCTCCCAGCAGTCTACAGAATGGCTGACACCATAATACCATCATACAACTTTGAGCTATAGTTCCATTTTTTATTCATAATTCTATGTCCCAAACTAATTCATTTCTATTTTGTCTAATATTTGATTCTTTTGATTTGCTGTAATATTTTTCTTTGAATTCAAAATTAATGCACTTCATGTTTCAAACTACATATTACAAACATTTGTGATCAATGAACAAGAGGCCCATTGGCTAGTGAAAATTTTCTGCTATAATCCTATACCAGTTCTGATAGCTGAAGACATTATAGTAGCTGTATGGTCTGATTGATAAAAATTAATAACTACAGGTGGTTGCAGCCCTAATTGGTTCACACCAAACAGAAACATTATCTTAATTTAGATGTACCAAGCAAATGCTTTGTTATGTCATTGATGGAATTAAAAATCAATCACATGAGTGATCCTGGTGCAAAACACAGATTTACTAACTTGTAAGTTAACTTTATTTACTAACTTGTAAGCTAACTTATCTACTAACTTGTAAGTTAACTTTATTTACTAACTTGTAAGCTAACTTTATTTACTAACTTGTAAGTTAACTTTATTTACTAACTTGTAAGTTAACTTTATTAACTAACTTGTAAGTTAACTTTATTAACTAACTTGTAAGTTAACTTTATTAACTAACTTGTAAGTTAACTTTATTTACTAACTTGTAAGCTAACTTTATTAACTAACTTGTAAGTTAACTTTATTAACTAACTTGTAAGTTAACTTTATTTACTAACTTGTAAGCTAACTTTATTTACTAACTTACGTGTAAGCTAACTTTATTTACTAACTTGTAAGCTAACTTTATTTACTAACTTGTAAGTTAACTTTATTTACTAACTTGTAAGTTAACTTTATTAACTAACTTGTAAGTTAACTTTATTAACTAACTTGTAAGTTAACTTTATTTACTAACTTGTAAGCTAACTTTATTAACTAACTTGTAAGTTAACTTTATTAACTAACTTGTAAGTTAACTTTATTTACTAACTTGTAAGCTAACTTTATTTACTAACTTGTAAGTTAACTTTATTTACTAACTTGCAAGTTAACTTTATTTACTAACTTGTAAGTTAACTTTATTTACTAACTTGTAAGCTAACTTTATTTACTAACTTGTAAGCTAACTTTATTTACTAACTTGTAAGCTAACTTCATTTACTAACTTGTAAGTTAACTTTATTTACTAACTTGTAAGCTAACTTATTTACTAACTTGTAAGTTAACTTTATTTACTAACCTGTAAGCTAACTTTATTTACTAACTTGTAAGCTAACATTAAGAACTTAATTATGAAGTGGCAGTTATAATTAGTTAACATATCACTTATGGATATACAATGTATATAGCAACAGTAAGTTAATCAGGCTGCTGTTGAAATTGAAACAAGATCATTGGTGCTACTGTGTCTGTTTTGATCAGATAGACTTGTGTCCTATAGCACATGTGTGATCACACTAATTAAACCACTGTTGGTCTTCTAATGAAAAAGGAACAATTTTTGGCTACAGATATAGATATACAGTGGAACTTCGTTAACTCGAAGTCGACGGGACCACGAAAAAACTTCGAGTTATCCGAGTGTTCGAATTAAGCGAGTTATCGTTTTTGGTGAAAAGTTTGGTCAATATTTGTCAACATTATATAATCATTATAACTTCGCTCTGTCGCTCATCAGTTTAGTGTGAAGACTGGTCAATACATGTAAATATATATGTAATGTTTCGTTATGTCACTTGTAATTTGGTGTAGTTTTGCCGATATACAGTCACGATAAAGTTTCTTTCACTTAGTCACTTCAATAACGATCTGATGTGCAAGTCATGTTTGCAAAAGGTAAACGATAAAACGGATTCGACAAAAGAACAAGTTATTAATGTCAAAACAAATAACCGTTTAAGTTTAACACAGATTGCATACAAAACGTAACAGAACCATTACCTTTTATTGGACATATATAAAATACTGTTTGATCGGCCTACTTACTTTTTATTGATAACCACGCCATTTCCATGTGTATTAGCACCGGAAGTTGGGCTGCGCATGTGCGTATAAAATGTTACTGTAACTGAGTTGGCGTTTTATCCGATTTAATAGACAGCACTGACCGTTACAGTTGTACTCTGAACACCTCGTCAGTAATTACGCTATTGTTTCAGCAGTTTAAAGATTTAATAGGCGCCGGTGACTGTGTCATTTCTACACCTGTAAAAACATCAGCCGGGTAGATCTACCGGTGTGTCAGAGATTAGTTCCGCTTGAGCGAACGGGTAGATGAGTTGTTGACTATCGTGTGTACTGATATCGGCGACCGCCTTGGGAAATTACCTGATGTAAGTAAAGCAGTACTTTTTATCACCAAGACTTGTTGTTATAAGATTCAACCGACAATTTCTTTTATGAATTTATGAAACACTTATAATAGCATGTAGGTTAGTAGTGCCGATATGTTCAGTATTACAAACGGAATTTAGCTCTTAAAAAATGTCGGCGTTTGCCACCGATCGACGAAAATTATACTTCGAGTTATTCGAACATTACAAGTAGGATTTTTATTGTTGGGACCAAATTTTTACTTCGTATTATCCGAGTTTTTCGAGTTATCCGAATTCGAATTATCCGAGTTTTTTTTACTAAGATAAAGAGAGAATTCGGCCGGGACCGGCGAGGTACTTCGAGTTAAGCGGGGTATTCGAGTTATCCGAGTTCGAGTTAACGAAGTTCCACTGTATGTACTTGACAGATGTTAACTTGACAACGTTAACATTATCATCTGAAAAATTCTTTTAGTAATTTTGTCAACTTTCAGATATAATAAAAACACTGCACCTATCCATAATTATAAATCAGCTTAAAGTATATATTTGTCAATGGTATGCTATCTTCATAATATTTCAACTTTACTAGGTATCAGCACAATCAAATTTTAGTTATATATGAGCTTAAATTCTAGCAGAGACCAAACAAAACACTGAACCCTATAAATTGTCATTGCTTTAATTCTTCATTTAATGACACATTTGAGAAAAAGGTAAATTATGGGAAAACGTAATATTATCTGAATGATATGTATTTAAATATTACCAGAACAAGGGCACCAAGGTTAGTAGAACTGATCAGAGCTATAGTAAAAAAAACAATGGCCACTATAGTATTGTCCTTTAATTAGGCTAGTTAAAAATTTCAGAATTGTACACCCCTGGATTCATACTAAATATACTATATAGACCATACTGCATAAATTCTCAACAGGCATGAGACATGAAGTTGTGCCTGAGGGAACCCAGACCTCTATTACCCTGATTAATCTAGTGTACCACTCTAACAAATATCCAGTATTGGTTACACATGCCAATTATACCTTTTGGTGGCAGTTTGTGCTTTTGAAGAATCTAAGAAAGGACACTTTAAAAAGACACTTTACCCAAATTGCTCTCGATGACTCAGGATACCCTAGCTGTTCACAGGGCAATAGACCAAACAACAAGCTATAATCCAGTGACCTTAACCTTTGTCAGCTGACAATTAATTGAGACTAATTTGCTTCATGTAAGTATAATTACAAAATGTTTGTCACTGGAAAAAAATTGAAATTTACTGAGAACCAAATTGGACCCCATGACCTTGACCTTTGATCAGTTGACTCCTTGTTTAGTTCTCTCCAACTTTGCTTCATCATATATGTTATAATGAACTGTTCATCAATGAAAAGATACAAAATTTGGCCTTGACCTTTGATCCAGTGACCTTGACCTTTCATCTGTTGACCCCTTGTTTAATCCTGACAAACATTGCTTTAAAGTGTCATAACAAAATATTCATCAGTGAAAAGCTTCCAATTTTTTGTTCATTTTACTTGAGTATTTTCGTAATCTGACCATTTTTACCAAGTTTCATGTGAATCAGTCTGTTAATACCAACATTATAACCTGGAGTAAAATTTGTTAGTGGACAGATTGATAATGGATGGACAGACCAACATGTGAACGTACAGACAGACAGACAGAGTGATTTCTATAGGGCCTTGAGGTTTTATAGATTGCTGTCAAGATTCTAATGACATTTTAAAATCAGCAAAATTATCAATATCATCGGCTGAAATAGAAATTTTATATTTTAAAATAATTAATGGATTTCTTACCTTGGAAGAGCCATTTACACGACTGTGATTGTTCTTGTTAGACAGAGGTCGTCGTGGGCTACGAGGACTTGGAAGGCCAAAGGTTGGAGACGTAGGTCGCAGTCGAGGTGACTGCGGTTTACCACTTCCTCGCGGAGAAGAACTAGGGACATGGGTGACGGATTGTTTGAAGGCCTCGCCATGGACAAGGAGTCGTAAATTCTCTTTGAGACTCTGCTGTGTGTCTGTTTCACTGAGCCAATGAAGAAACAGCTCATCTACTTTTTTCTTCAGTACTGGTTTTAGAGTCATAATGGTGGACTGTCACGATTTCTTCTAGATCTTTATTTAATATGACATTACCTCAATTCCAAAATTCATCTTCACCTGAAAAAGATTAAAATGGAAAGACTTGATACTGACAGTGATAATATTGATATGCTTCAGGTCTTTCTCAATTCCTTTAAAGTATTAACTGTTATTTAAATGAATATCAACTTAAAGATGAATAAGTTAAAAGTTTTATCATGTTTTTATTTGAATTAAATTTCTAAAAGCATGTTTAACATATAGTTATATAGTTAACCTGTGTAATTACATGTATTCCAATTGTTAACACAAACAGTCCTGACAGATTATACCTTTTTATTCTATATAAATAGACCATGCAGTCCAACTATCATTTTTCAGTTCAGAAGTTTTTGTATAAATATCCCTTGGAATTTGTATAAATGAAATTGTAATCACTAAATCATTATCACTTACTGTATTTGTAAACCAACACACATTAATTTGCGACATATGATATTTGAAGTTTTAAACTGAACATACAATATATAAAATATAAAAGGTTGAGTGAGGTGTAAAATAATTTCATCAAGAAGTCTCACATGTACAGCTGTAAGACAAACAGAGTTATTCCCCTTCCATCGAGAAGTCTTCAAACATTGATGTTTTGATCAAATCGAGATGTTGTTTGTTTAATGGAAAAAGGTTTAAAACCACAACAATAATAACAAAGAAAGTTTTAGGAAATACACATAATATTTCTGAAAAATCTTAAATGTGCATCAATATTTGCACCTAGCTATATTTTTGTTATGATAAATACTCTAAAACAAAATGAATACATCAGCAATCATAAACTTTGTATACTGTCCTTATCTTTTTAATAATTCCTACACAAGGAATGATTTGAATCTAGCTGGTTTGTAGGTGCATAGCAACTATAGCTGGTAATTTTTTTAAATGATGTACATGTATGGTAATCGACCTGCCATTCAAAAAAACAACCATATATAAAAATATAACAGTACTGCGTATATATATGTTTACATAAAAGATTACATTCTTACCAGGAAGATAAGAAAATTTGAAATTTGTCTACAAACGGAGCTTTCCACAAAATGAAACCAAAGTTTAAACCTACTGAAAAACAAAATAACAATAAACAAGCATTCTGAGAGTGTTGTTGAAGCGGATGGACAGACGGATGGACGGTCGGCAACAGACAGACAGACGTACGCGACGGACAATAAAGGAAGTGCTCATTTCATAAGGTAGGTGAGCAGATCATTAACTTATTGTTTATCTATCAGGGTAGTGTCACACTTGAGGTCAATGAAGTGCAAGATTTTCTTACGTTGGAGGAAGTTGCTGCCCTAGCTACACCCAGTAACATCGGTATCCAAATTAAAACAGATACAATTCAAATCAATCTATATTAATCATTATTTAGAAAGCTACTTCATCTTTCAAATGCATGTTTTCTTTTCTAGTTGTAATACTTTATAAAAGCCTGTGAAATACATACATGTATCCCAGACAATTTCTGGCATTGTCTCCTGAAGTTAACATTCAATTTATTTAACTAGTTAATATTTGTATCAGTAGTTTTCAAAATTGAAATGTAAGATGTGTAACATCAAGCTAAATCCTTTGGAAAAAATCATTATATTTCAGCATTTATTAATACTGATTTTAATATGAATTGTACCATTATTTTTGTCATAATCAAATACTGATTTCTGAAAGATGAATGATTTGACACTTATTTTTTAACTTTCAAGTTTTTAACTATTGACAATTAATGCACACTTTCATCTTTCTGATATTTTAATATAAAGATCAACTAGTTATTTCATCAGTTCAATACTAAGTAAATATGGTTGTGTTTGCACAAGATATAAAATTCTTCTTGTTGTAGTTCTGTTTATTTCAAATTAATGTACATTTTTTATCTTTCTGATATTATACTGGTTAAATCATACTATAGCCATAAGTTCAATACTATGTTTTAAAACATGGTTGTGTTTGTACCCTGGTAAATCATACTAGTCACATTCCATAAGCTCAATACTATAAGTATTACAATCATGTATAAAATATGGTTGTGTTTGTATAATTCTTATCGCTGTTAGATCTGTTGACATTGTTGATTTGCATTTCGAGAATTAAAATTCAATGTATTTCATCAAAATTGGTTTCACAGCGTCCTTCATAGTTTTCCCAAATAAAATAAAATATTTTTCCTACCTACCGACCCAATACTGGTAGGGTGGGTCGGTCGATGCCAAACAAGAAATATTTTAAGGTTGGTCTGAAAAGTTCACAAAACTGCAGTTCAAATTGTATAATTACAAGAAGTTATGATTAACACATTGAAAAACATATTTACACAGGTTTTGTGTGCATGTGTGTTTTTAATTAAGAATTAGAAGTCAGAGGGATGAGCGATTCTAGTTCAGGGAAGAGTGGTTCTCATTTTTCTCATTTCTCAAAAAAATATTTTTCTCGTGCTGTCTCTATGGAGACAAAAATATTGTCTGAAAGAAAATCTGATCAGAAAGGTTCCCAAAATCAATAAATTTGTTCAATGAAAACTTCTGTATCTTTACTGCATTACTTATTGAAATATTTTTTTAAAAAATGGGTAAAACTGAAGAATACAACTTCTCCGATGATAATTTCAATTGCAGCAGCAAAATAACAAAAATATACACATATAGTGAAAGGCAGTGATTTTTTTACCCGTTAAAGTGCCGACTTTCGGTACTTTCCCCTCGTGGATTTTTTCCCAATCTGACCCTTTTTTTCCCAATTGGCTTGTAAAATAGTTCAATGAAAGATTAAAAAAAATACCTTAAATGTCCGTGTTTTAAGGTCATCGGAAGCAATAAAATATTTCAGATTTATTCATAGCGTGTTTGTTTATAATCTGTTGCTTCCACACGAATACACGCTTTCATACATCTCGGTCGAGGTTTTTAGTTAGTCGATAATCACGGTCACCAAAACGTTTCAAATAATACTACTACGTAAATACCAAGCTTCTCTAAGACCAAGACCACCGCAACGAGTCAAGGTCACCGAGACAAAATGTCTCACAACTCTTAGTATTACACGAAGAAAATTAAAAAAAAACATGACTCATCACAAGGCCTATTGCCAATTGACCAGCTCTTTAAACGACAGAAACTGTCTAGCACGATATGTGAACCTAGTCCTAACGTTACAGTTACTAGTGAGAGTGAGACTGATGTTTTGTTGGAGACTGATCATGATGAGTCTGTCGCGATCGGCGTGAGTGCTTCCTGCGTTACTTCTGACGACTTGCAAAACATTGAAGATAAATTTGAAACGTCCAACAATTACATAAAGCCAGTGCCTGAGGAACCTGAACTTGCCGAATATCATCATGACGAGTCACAGTCAATGAAAGTACACCTAGAAGCCAGTGATAAACGGACACAGGTTCGTTTGAAATACGAATCTCTGTATGACTAGCTGTACTACAGCTCAGCTAAATCTGTCTACCTATGTAAATATATATATTGTGAGCTTTTTGGAATTAAATCATGTGGTGTAGCAAGCCCATTTAGTAGCGACTAGTCAATCTGTTTAGAGGCATGGGCAACCGTCGTGAACAGTTTTAGAAGGAACTTTTGTCTTTCAGTTACTGTGACAGACAGTATACTGTTCAATAAAAATCTTTATCATGAATTTGTTTGTTTATTTATTATATTAGCACACAAATACAATAACTGTCTGATGGTATACTCTAGTAACTTAGCATATTATGGTAGGTTCATCGTCGTAAAATTCCCAATTTGAACTTTTCGCGCAGCAAAATTCCCAATGAAAAAGGGCATGGGCACTTTAAATGAAAATGTAAAAAAATCACTGATAGGTTACGAATGATTGATACTGATTGAATCCAGGGCTTTTTCACGCTGGTTTGGGATGGGGCCTCCTCATTTTGGGAATAAAATTGGTTAATTGTGAAAGATTTTTTCATGAGTAAACTGCAATTTTTGGGAATCCGGCTATAAAATAATTCCAATTGAGAATTGGGCCCATTTACAGCCCCAAAAAGCCCAGGGATTCACACTATCACTTCATATTTCAAATTACTGTTCATTGTTTATCAACTCCAAGTGTAGCCGGCGACCTTCTAAGAACAGATGAAGGCAACTTCAACGTGCTACAAGCATCGTTCAGACAATTTTTTACAGTTGATATGACCCACACTTGGCCACAGACACTAAGCTAGGGGTTGTCACAGGTACTTGGGATAAGAAATTATATTTATAAATTTATACTATATAGCCTCGTATTACTATAGTCTAATTTATATAGTAATACGAGGCTCTATAGTATATATATATATAAATATAATTTCTTACCCCAAGTACCTGTGGGGGGTTGTGGTAATGACCGAACTCTTTCTTGTTGTAACTGCAGTACGCAGGTAGATGCCTAGCGATATTCATATAATGAAAGCTGGCATCCAGTATTTACTTACTTGTCGATATCTAGCAACTAAAAGTTCAAGTGATCTCTTGGAAGTCAATGTTGTCACAAAAGATGACACAATATCCAAAAATGATGAATGGAAATGGATGTTTGGTCAACCAAACAAGTAGGATCTTGCCGCCGGAGACAATCCGGAAATGTCAAAAGTTACGGAAGTGGTTAACTAAATTTCGAACCAAAAGAAATATACCCGGAGTTGGTCAGTAACAAAATATAATAATAATAATGATATTATTAATCTTAAGTTAATTTAGGTATCTACACATGCAGTTGCACACAAAAATGCAAATACACTGTACAACTCATGCAGCATAAATCATGAACATGCATGCATTGATAATTTCTACCGACATGAGCGTGACTGATTCTGAGGGCTGGACCTCAGTGGTCTATCATCTTATAGGCCTGTTTTTTTTATACTCAAACATTTTTAAGGTTTAAAACACTTTTAAGTTTAAGCGTTTTTATGGCTTGGTTTTAACCACTCGGTTAAATGGTTAAAGAGTTCTTCAACCGCGATTAAAAGCATGTTTGAGATCGATTCAAGATGGTGGAACAAGTGCTGCTGCAAGACGTAGAGCTGACAGGCGAGAGAGGAGACGATGTCTCTAAACGAAAGTGAGACTAAAAGTCGGACAAAGACTAAAGAGGGATGCTTTCTTCATAATAACCCTTTGATCTGATATGATCTTGATGTTCTTCAGGCTTTGTTTGCAACGATGACAGTAACAGGGCATTTAAATAAAGTTGATATGGAGTATCAGTTCTGCATATTAAATTAT